>NW_027663737.1:0-18168 GCF_964034855.1 Anser brachyrhynchus
GGCGTTCTGGTTGGTTCCCCCATCGGGTGATTAAGATTAGGGTGGGAATGAGGGTTGCTTCAAATGAGATGTAAAATAGTGCTAGTTCTGTGGTGGAAAAGGCTAGTAGGATGAATGGCTGGACTGCGACTAAGGTTGAGATAAAGATTCGTTTGCGTTGTAGGGGTTCTTGTTGCAGGTGGTTTTGGCTTGCTATGATTATGAGTGGGAGTAGTCAGCAGGATAGTACTAGGAGGGGGGATGAGATTTGGTCAATTCCTGTTCAGTTGGATAAAAATTTGTAGGGGTAGTAGGTTGGGATTAATCACTGTAGGCTTAGGGCAGCGATTAGGAGGCTGTATAAGGTGGTGTTAGTCCATAGAAATTTTGGTGGAGACAGCAGGGCTGTTGGAAGAAGTATGATTGTGGGTAGGATGATTTTTAGCATTGCAGGAGGTTTAGGTTGTGTAGATGGTCGGAGCCATGTGTGCGGGTGGAGGCTACTAGGATGGCCAGGCCTGTGCCCGCCTCACACGCTGAGAAGGTTAGCATGAGAATTGGTACCATGGTGAATGAGGAGACTTGGTTTTCGATGGATCATATTGATAGGCCTACGAATATCGATAATATTATGCTTTCAAGGCATAGTAGGGCGGATACTAGGTGGGTTCGGTGGAAGGCTAGCCCTAGTCCGCTGAAAATGAAGGCTGAGTAGAAGCTTAAATGTAGGGGCGACATAAGAAAGTTACAGGGTTGGCTGTAATCTGCTGGGTCGAAACCAGCTATCTTTTTGGTTAGACTAACTTTCTGTTATTCTGCTCATTCTAGGCCCCCTTGAATTCACTCGTAGGCCAGTCCGAGTGTTAGGAGAAGGAGGATCACTACAGTTCAGGTGAGGGTCATTAGGGGGGATTGGAGTTGGACGGCTCATGGCAGGGGGAGTAGGAGGGCGATTTCTAGGTCGAATAGGACGAACAGGATGGCTACTGAGGAAGAATCGGACTGAGAATGGTAATCGAGCAGATCCAAGTGGGTCGAATCCACATTCGTACGGTGAGAGTTTCTCTGAGTCGGGGTTTATTTGGGCGAGTCAGAAGTTTAATGCGGTTAGGGCGGCGCTTAGGATTGATGATAGGGCGAATATGAACATGAGTGCGTTCATTGCTCTCCTCTGGGTTTATACCAGATTCTAGAGATTGGAAGTCAATTGTAATTAATATACTAGAAGAGCAAGATCCTCATCAGTAGATGGTTATGTAGAGGAATAGTCAGATGACGTCTACGAAGTGTCAGTATCAGGCTGCTGCCTCGAATCCGAAGTGGTGGTCTGATGTAAAGTGGAACTTGATCAGTCGGAAGAGGCAGACGGTCAGGAAGGAGGATCCGATGATTACGTGGAGTCCGTGGAATCCAGTGGCAACGAAGAAGGTAGATCCGTAGACGCTATCGGCGATTGAGAATGGGGCTTCGTGGTATTCTATTGCTTGTAGGGCTGTGAAGTAGAATCCCAGGAGGATCGTTAGGGTTAGGGCGTGGATGGCGTGTTTTCGGTTTCCTTCTGTGATGCTGTGATGGGCTCACGTTACGGTAACGCCTGAGGCTAGTAGGATGGCTGTGTTTAGTAGGGGGACTTCTATCGGGTTGAGTGGTTTAATTCCTGTTGGGGGTCATTGGCCTCCTAGTTCTGGGGTTGGGGCCAGGCTCGAGTGGAAGAACGCTCAGAAGAACCCTAAGAAGAAGAATGCTTCGGATGTGATGAAAAGGATTATGCCGTATCGTAGGCCTTTTTGGACTGTGGGAGTGTGATGGCCTTGGAAGGTGCTTTCTCGTACAATGTCTCGTCATCATTGGAGTATTACTAGGAGTATTGAGATGAGGCCTAGGGTTAGTAGTATGGATGAGTTGTAGTGGAATCACATGATTAATCCTGAGGTTGTGAGTAGGGCGGCGGCTGCCCCGAAGATTGGTCAAGGGCTTGGGTCAACTATGTGGTATGAGTGTGCTTGGTGTGCCATTAGATGTTTTCTTGTAAGTATAGGCTTAGAAGGAGCACGAAGACGTAGGCCTGGATTATGGCTACTGCTACTTCTAGGATGGTTAGGAGTAGTAGGATGATTATTGTTAGGATGGATACTGCAGGAAGGGTGGGTATTAATGCAATGGAGGCTGTAGAGATGAGTTGGATGAGTAAGTGTCCTGCTGTAAGGTTGGCTGTAAGGCGGACTCCGAGGGCTAGGGGGCGGATTAGTAGGCTGGTTGTTTCGATCAGGATTAGTGCGGGGATTAGGGGTGTAGGGGTACCTTCGGGTAATAGGTGGGCTAAAGAGGCTGATGGTTGGTTTCGTAGGCCTGTTAGTAGTGTGGCGAGCCATAGTGGGAAGGCTAGGGCTATGTTCATAGATAGTTGGGTGGTTGGGGTGAATGTATATGGAAGGAGGCCTAGAAGGTTGATTGTAAGAAGTATGATTATTAGGGATGTAAATATTATGGCTCATTTGTGGCCATTTTTGTTGAGTGGGACTATTAGTTGTTTTGTGATTAGGTGAAGGAGTCATGTTTGGATAGTAGAAAGGCGGTTGTTGATTCATCGGTTGTTTGGGGACGGGAATAGTAGGGCTGGGAAGAGTAGGGATAGTAGGATTAAGGGGATGCCGAATAGATTGGGGCTGGAAAATTGGTCAAAGAAGCTTAGGTTCATGGTCAGGATCATGGTGTGGGTTTGGTAGTGAGGGAGGTCTTATTTGATGGGGGGTTGGTTGTGGTGAAGGCTAGTAGTTTTGGTTGGATGAGGAGTGCTAGGGTTAATCAGGTTATAATTATGATTGAAAATCATGGTGCGGGGTTAAGCTGTGGCATATCATTAAGGAGGGGGAAGTCCCTCTTTGGCTAGCTTAAAAGGCTAGTGCTGTTGCATAGCTTCTTAATGATTAGGATGATGATAGAAGGGACGATCAGGCCTCGAAATGTGGGAGTGGGGTTGATTCTACTACAATGGGTATGTAGCTGTGATTAGCCCCGCAAATTTCTGAGCATTGTCCGTAAAAAATCCCAGGCCGGGTGGTAATGAATGAAGTTTGGTTTAGTCGGCCTGGGATTGCGTCTGTTTTAACTCCGAGCGTTGGGACTGCTCAGGAGTGGAGTACGTCTCCTGCAGTAATGATCACGCGGATGGGGGATTCTATTGGGATAACTACGCGGTGGTCAACTTCTAGCAGTCGGAAGTGGCCGTTGGGTAAGTCTGGGGTGGGCACTATGTAGGAGTCGAATGATAGGTCTTTGAAGTCTGTGTATTCGTAGCTTCAGTATCATTGGTGGCCGATGGCTTTTAGGGTGAGGTCTGGTTCATCGATTTTGTCCATTATGTAGAGGATTTGTAGGGATGGGAGGGCGAGGAGTACCAGGACGATAGCAGGTAGGATTGTCCAGATCAGCTCTACTTCTTGGGCGTCTACAGCATTGGACGAGAGTTTTTCTGTTAGTATGTGGGCTAAAAGGTAGAGAACTAGGCTGCAGATAGCTAGGGCAACGATTAGGGCGTGGTCGTGGAATTCAACGAGTTCTTCTATGATGGGTGATGAGGCGTCTTGGAATCCTAGTTGGGAGTGGTTGGCCACATGAGATGTACAGGATTTTTACCTGTGATTTAGTCTTGACAAGGCTATGTAATTGGTTTACTAACGTCTCATAAGAAAGAAGCATGAGCGGTTAATGCAGTTGGCTTGAAACCAGCATGTGAGGGTTCGATTCCTTCCTTTCTTGTACTTGGACGAAGGCCGGTTCCTCGAAAGTATGGTATGGGGGAGGGCAGCCGTGGATTCATTCAACGTTTGTGGTAGTTAGTTCTGGTTGTAGGACTTTTCGTTTGGCCGGAAAGGCTTCTCAGATGATGAATATTAGTATGATTACGGCTACTATTGAGATTAGGGAGCCGATGGAGGAAATGGTGTTTCATAGTGTGTAGGCGTCGGGATAGTCCGAGTATCGTCGGGGTATTCCTGCTAGGCCTAGGAAGTGCTGGGGGAAGAACGTTAGGTTTACTCTTGTAAATATTACCCCGAAGTGGGCTTTTGCTCATGTTTGGTGTAGGGTAAACCCAGTGAGTAGTGGGAATCAGTGAGTAAATCCTGCTAGAATGGCAAAGACGGCGCCTATGGATAGGACGTAGTGGAAGTGGGCAACTACGTAGTACGTGTCGTGCAGGGCGATGTCTAGGGAAGAGTTTGCAAGAACGATTCCTGTTAATCCTCCGATGGTAAATAGGAAGATAAATCCTAGAGCTCATAGTATTGGGGGGGGTCTCATTTGATTGTTCCTCCGTGCAGGGTGGCTAGTCAGCTAAATACTTTGATTCCGGTAGGGATGGCAATGATTATAGTGGCTGATGTAAAGTAGGCTCGGGTATCAACGTCTATTCCTACTGTAAACATGTGGTGAGCTCAGACGATGAATCCTAGGAAGCCGATGGATAGTATGGCTCAGACTATTCCCATGTAGCCGAAGGGCTCCTTTTTGCCTGAGTAGTACGTGACTACGTGTGAGATGATTCCGAACCCCGGTAGGATCAGAATATAGACTTCTGGGTGTCCGAAGAATCAGAATAGGTGTTGGTACAGGATTGGGTCTCCTCCTCCAGCGGGGTCGAAGAATGTGGTGTTTAGGTTTCGATCAGTTAGTAATATTGTAATACCGGCGGCGAGTACGGGGAGTGATAGAAGGAGTAGGATGGCGGTAATTAGTACGGATCAGACAAATAGTGGGGTTTGGTATTGTGAGAGTGCGGGGGGTTTTATGTTGATGGCTGTGGTGATAAAGTTGATGGCCCCAAGGATGGAGGAGATACCGGCTAAGTGGAGTGAGAAGATAGCCAGGTCTACTGAAGCTCCGGCGTGGGCAAGGTTACCTGCTAGGGGAGGGTAGACAGTTCAGCCTGTGCCGGCGCCAGCTTCTACAGTGGATGAGACTAGTAGTAGGAGGAATGATGGGGGGAGGAGTCAAAAGCTTATGTTGTTTATTCGCGGGAATGCTATGTCGGGGGCACCGATTATGAGGGGGACTACTCAGTTGCCGAATCCTCCGATCATGAGCGGATGCAGTGCAGTGAGTCCAGAGAGTGCACTGGCACCACTGGGCATGCAGTGCAGTGAGTCCAGAGAGTGCACTGGCACCACTGGGGATGCACTTCAGTGACTCCAGAGAGTGCACTGGCACCACTGGGGATGCAGTGCAGTGAGTCCAAAGACTTCACTGGCAAAACTGGGGATGCAGTGCAGTGAGTCCAGAGAGTGCACTGGCACCACTGGGGATGCAGTGCAGTCAGTCCAGTGAGTGCACTGGTACCACTGGGGGTGCAGTACAGTGAGTCCAGAGAGTGCACTGACACCACTGGGGATGCACTGCAGTGAGTCCAGACAGTGCACTGGCACCACTGGGGATGCAGTGCAGTGAGTCCAGAGACTGCACTGGCACCACTGGGGATGCAGTGCAGTGAGACCAGAGAGTGCACTGGCACCACTGGGGATGCACTGCAGTGAGTCCAGAGAGTGCACTGGCACCACTGGGGATGCACTGCAGTTAGTCCAGAGAGTGCACTGTCACCACTGGGGATGCAGTACAGTGAGTCCACATAGTGCACTGGCACCAGTGGGGATGCAGTACAGTGAGTCCAGAGAGTGCACTGGCACCACTGGACATGCAGTGCAGTGAGTCCAGAGAGTGCACTGGCACCACTGGGGATGCACTTCAGTGACTCCACAGAGTGCACTGGCACCACTGGGGATGCAGTGCAGTGAGTCCAAAGACTTCACTGGCACCACTGGGGATGCAGTGCAGTGAGTCCAGAGAGTGCACTGGCACCACTGGGGATGCAGTGAAGTGAGTGCAGAGAGTGCACTGGCACCACAGGGGATGCAGTGCAGTGAGTCCAGAGAGTGTACTGACACCACTGGGGATGCGGTGCAGTGAGTCCAGAGAGTGCACTGGCACCACTGGGGATGCAGTGCAGTGAGTCCAGAGTGTGCACTGGCACGACTGGGAATGCAGTGCAGTGAGTCCAGAGATTGCACTGGCACCACTGGGGATGCAGTGCAGTGAGTCCAGAGAGTGCTCTGGCACCACTGGGGATGCAGTGCAGTGAGTCCAGAGAGTGCACTGGCACCACTGGTGATGCAGTCCAGTGAGTCCAGTGAATGCACTGGCACCACTGGGGATGCTGTGCAGTGAGTGCAGAGAGTGCACTGGCACCACCTGTGATGCACTGCAGTGTGTCCAGAGAGTGCACTGGCACCACTGGGGATGCAGTGCTGTGACTCCGGAGAGCGCAGTGGCACCACTGGGGATGCAGTGCAGTGAGTCCAGTGAGTGCACTGGCACCACTGGGGATGCAGTGCAGTGAGTGCAGAGAGTGCAATGGCACCAATGGGGATGCAGTTCAGTGAGTCCAGAGAGTGCACTGGCACCACTGGGGATGCAGTGCAGTGAGTCCAGAGATTGCACTGGCACCACTGGGGATGCAGTGCTGTGACTCCAGAGAGCGCACTGGCACCACTGGGGATGCAGTGCAGTGAGTCCAGAGAGTGCACTGGCACCACTGGGGATGCACTGCAGTGAGTCCAGAGAGTGCACTGGCACCACTGGGGATGCAGTGCAGTGAGTCCAGAGAGTGCACTGGCACTACTGGGGCTGCAGTGCAGTGAGTCCAGAGAGTGCACTGGCACCACTGGGGATGCACTGCAGTGAGTCCAGAGATTGCACTGGCACCACTGGGGATGCAGTGCAGTGAGTCCAGAGAGTGCACTGGCACCACTGGGGATGCACTACAGTGAGTCCACAGAGTGCACTGGCACCACTGGGCATGCTCTGCAGTGAGTCCAGAGATTGCACTGGCACCACTGGGGATGCAGTGCAGTGAGTGCAGAGAGTGCACTGGCACCACTGGGGATGCACTTCAGTGAGTTCAGAGAGTGCACTTGCACCACTGGGGATGGGTTTCAAGCCAACTGCATTAACCGCTCATGCTTCTTTCTTATGAGACGTTAGTAAACCAATTACATAGCCTTGTCAAGACTAAATCACAGGTAAAAATCCTGTACATCTCATGTGGCCAACCACTCCCAACTAGGATTCCAAGAACCAGGAGGTTCGGTGAAAATAGGGCTAGTGCTATTAGAGGGGTGATTATTAGGGTAAGCCCTAAGCTGTCTTTAATGGAGAAGTATGGGTGGAATGGGATTTTGTCGCAGTCTGATACGATTCCTAGTGGGTTATTTGAGCCTGATTCGTGTAGGAAGGTTAGGTGGACTAGGGTGATTCCTGCAATTAGGAAGGGCAGTAGGAAGTGGATGGCGAAGAATCGGGTTAAGGTTGGATTGTCTACTGAGAATCCTCCTCAGGCTCATTCTACTAGAGTTTGCCCAATGTACGGGATGGCTGAGAATAGGTTGGTGATTACGGTTGCCCCTCAGAATGACATTTGTCCTCATGGTAGGACATACCCTACGAAGGCAGTTGCTATTAGGGTGAGTAGGAGGATTACTCCTGTGTTTCAGGTTTCTTTGTATAGGTAGGAGCCGTAGTAGAGGCCTCGTCCGATGTGTAAGTAGATGCAGATAAAGAAGAGCGAAGCACCGTTGGCGTGGAGGTTGCGGATGAGCCATCCGTACTGGACGTCTCGGCATGTGTGAGCTACTGAGGAGAAGGCGAGTGAAGTGTCTGCGGTGTAGTGTATGGCTAGTAGCAGGCCTGTTAGGATTTGTGTGGCTAAGCAGATGGCTAGAAGGGAGCCGAAGTTTCATCAGGCAGAGATGTTGGAGGGGGCGGGTAGGTCGATTAGGGAGTTGTTGATTATTTTTAGTAGGGGATGGGATTTGCGGATGTTAGGGGCCATTAGTGAGTCTGTGTGTTATTAGGATTATTACCAGGATGGAGAGGGCGAAGGATCCTAGGTAGGCCTTAATTAGCCCTGTGTGTATTGAGGTTGCGGCTTTGCTTGCGGCTACTTGTAGTTCAGCAAGGCCCTCTGGCCCTATTTTTTTGAGTCAGGAGAGGTCGATCAAGTGTAGGGCAATGTTTTGTCCCTTTTCTAGTAGGTTTTTGGAGAAGAATCGGTGTACTAGGGGGTTGAAGTACCCTAATGCAGAGGAGAAGTTTATGAGGGGGTTTGGTTTGGGGTGAGTGAGGGTGTGTGTTATGTTCGATAGTTCTAGGGCTAGGATGATTCCTAGGATTGTTATGAGGATGGCAGCGGTTTTGGTGATAAGGGGTATGGTTATTGGGGGGGTTTTGGTTGGTGTGATGAAAGAGGTAATGATTATTCCTGCTGTAATGCTGCCTAGGGCGAGTCGGGTTAGGGGGGCGGTGATTAGTGGGTTGTTTTCGTTTATTGATACTATTGGGGGGATTCGGGTTTGTCCAGCTTGGACTAGGATGGTTATGCGGATGCTGTAGGTTGCGGTGAATGCTGTGGCTATAAGGGTTAGGAGTAGGGCTCAAGTATTTAGGTATGATGTGTTTAAGCTTTCGATGATGAGGTCTTTTGAGTAGAATCCGGCTAGGAATGGGGTTCCTATCAGCGCCAGGTTTCCGATGGTTAGGCAGGAAGTAGTGACTGGGAGTATTTTCTGTAGGCCTCCTATCTTTCGGATATCTTGTTCTCCGTTTAGGTTGTGGATGATAGACCCTGAGCATAGGAATAGTATGGCTTTAAAGAAGGCATGGGTTGAGATGTGTAGGAAGGCTAGTTGTGGGAGGTTTAGTCCGATAGTGACTATTATTAGTCCTAGTTGGCTGGATGTTGAGAAAGCAATGATTTTTTTGATGTCATTTTGGGTTAGGGCGCATGTGGCAGCGAATAGGGTTGATAGAGCACCTAGGCATAGGCAGGCAGTTAGGGCTGTCTGGTTGGTGGCTAGCAGGGGGTGCATGCGGATGAGCAGGAAGATTCCGGCTACTACTATGGTACTGGAGTGCAGTAGGGCTGATACTGGGGTGGGGCCTTCTATTGCTGCGGGCAGTCATGGGTGGAGTCCAAATTGGGCGGATTTTCCTGCGGCTGCGAGGATTAATCCTATGAGGGGGAGGATTGGGGTTTGGTGGGGGTGTACGGCTTGTTGGATCTCTCAGGTGTTGAATGTTGAAGCTAGTCATGCTATGCTCAGGATCAGTCCGATGTCTCCGATTCGGTTGTAGATTACGGCTCGTAGGGCGGCGGTGTTGGCATCTGCTCGGCCTTGTCATCAGCCGATGAGAAGGAAGGACATGATTCGTACTCCTTCCCAGCCTACGAATAGGAGGAATATGTTGTTTGCGGTTGTTAGGAGGAGTATGGCGACTAGGAATGTCAGTAGGTAGGTGAAAAATTTTGTTACGTATGGCTCTGAGGCCATGTATCATATGGCGAATTGTAGGATTGATCATGTTACAAATAGGGCGATTGGAAGAAATGTTATTGAGTATTGGTCTATTTTTAGGCTCAGGGGGATTTTAAAGTTTATAATGAATTTTCACTCCCAGTGGCAGGTGACAGATTCTACTCCCGAGTAGATGAATGCGGTTGTAGGGGCTAGGCTAATTAGGAATGCGGTTTTAACAGCGCGGGTGGTGGCTTGTGGGGTGTTTTTAAAGTTTTTAAATAGAAATGGCAGGATGATTGGGGTTAGGAGGATTGTCAGCGTGAGTAGTGTGAGGGAGTTGATTAGTAGTGTGGGGTTCACTCCTTTTACTTGGATTTGCACCAAGATGGGTGGTTCCTAAGACCAGTGGATTGCTGTTATCCTTTAAAAGTAAGGGGGCTGAGGTTTTAGGCTCAGATGTAAGAGTTAGCAGCTCTTGTTGGTTAAACCCTCCCCTCGGCAGGTAAGAAGGTTTGAACTTCTATTCTTAGAATCACAGTCTAATGTTTGGTTTAAACTATACTTGCATGAGGGGATTCCGGAGATCAGTTCGGGTTTGAGGATTAGGAGGAATATTGGGATAATGTGGAGTGTTATGAGCAGGTGTTCTCGCGTGGTTGAGTTTTGCATAGATGTGATGTGGGAGGGGATTGAGCCTCGTTGGGTCATTAGTAGTATGAATAAGGTGTAGGAGGCGGTTAGTAGGGTTGCGATTCCTGTTAGGATGATCGTGAAGGCAGATCAGTTGAATAAGGTGATTATAATGGTTAGCTCTGCTATGAGGTTTGTTGTTGGGGGTAAGGCTATGTTTGTTAGATTGGCCAGCAATCATCAGGTAGCTATGAGTGGTAGGAGAGGTTGTAGGCCTCGTGTGAGTAGTAGAATTCGGCTGTGCGTACGTTCATAGTTTGTGTTGGCTAGGCAGAATAGTATGGAGGAAGTTAGTCCATGGGAAATTATTAGGATCATTGCCCCTGAGAATGATCAGTGGGTTTGGATTATTCCTGCGGCGATAACTAGGCCTATGTGGCTAACGGATGAATAAGCGATTAGTGATTTTAGGTCTGTCTGTCGTAGGCAGATTGAGCTAGTCATTAGGGCGCCTCATAGGGCCAGGGTTAGGAAGGGGTAGTGCAGGAGGTTGGACAGTGGGCCCATAAATAGAGTGACTCGTATAATTCCGTATCCTCCTAGCTTTAGTAGTAGGGCGGCGAGGAGTATTGAGCCTGCGATGGGTGCTTCTACGTGGGCTTTTGGCAGTCAGAGGTGTAGGCCGTATAGTGGGGCTTTTACTATGAATGCTATGAGCAGTGCTAGACCTGATAGTATTCCTGTCCATGAGGTGGATAGGGTTGGGTGGGTTAGTTGTAGGGTTGGCAGGTGCAGGGTGCCAATTTTCACGTATAGGTGTATGATTGTGATTAGCAGGGGTAGAGAGCTTACTGGCGTGTAGAATAGCAGGTAGATGCCAGCGCTTAGGCGTTCTGGTTGGTTCCCCCATCGGGTGATTAAGATTAGGGTGGGAATGAGGGTTGCTTCAAATGAGATGTAAAATAGTGCTAGTTCTGTGGTGGAAAAGGCTAGTAGGATGAATGGCTGGACTGCGACTAAGGTTGAGATAAAGATTCGTTTGCGTTGTAGGGGTTCTTGTTGCAGGTGGTTTTGGCTTGCTATGATTATGAGTGGGAGTAGTCAGCAGGATAGTACTAGGAGGGGGGATGAGATTTGGTCAATTCCTGTTCAGTTGGATAAAAATTTGTAGGGGTAGTAGGTTGGGATTAATCACTGTAGGCTTAGGGCAGCGATTAGGAGGCTGTATAAGGTGGTGTTAGTCCATAGAAATTTTGGTGGAGACAGCAGGGCTGTTGGAAGAAGTATGATTGTGGGTAGGATGATTTTTAGCATTGCAGGAGGTTTAGGTTGTGTAGATGGTCGGAGCCATGTGTGCGGGTGGAGGCTACTAGGATGGCCAGGCCTGTGCCCGCCTCACACGCTGAGAAGGTTAGCATGAGAATTGGTACCATGGTGAATGAGGAGACTTGGTTTTCGATGGATCATATTGATAGGCCTACGAATATCGATAATATTATGCTTTCAAGGCATAGTAGGGCGGATACTAGGTGGGTTCGGTGGAAGGCTAGCCCTAGTCCGCTGAAAATGAAGGCTGAGTAGAAGCTTAAATGTAGGGGCGACATAAGAAAGTTACAGGGTTGGCTGTAATCTGCTGGGTCGAAACCAGCTATCTTTTTGGTTAGACTAACTTTCTGTTATTCTGCTCATTCTAGGCCCCCTTGAATTCACTCGTAGGCCAGTCCGAGTGTTAGGAGAAGGAGGATCACTACAGTTCAGGTGAGGGTCATTAGGGGGGATTGGAGTTGGACGGCTCATGGCAGGGGGAGTAGGAGGGCGATTTCTAGGTCGAATAGGACGAACAGGATGGCTACTGAGGAAGAATCGGACTGAGAATGGTAATCGAGCAGATCCAAGTGGGTCGAATCCACATTCGTACGGTGAGAGTTTCTCTGAGTCGGGGTTTATTTGGGCGAGTCAGAAGTTTAATGCGGTTAGGGCGGCGCTTAGGATTGATGATAGGGCGAATATGAACATGAGTGCGTTCATTGCTCTCCTCTGGGTTTATACCAGATTCTAGAGATTGGAAGTCAATTGTAATTAATATACTAGAAGAGCAAGATCCTCATCAGTAGATGGTTATGTAGAGGAATAGTCAGATGACGTCTACGAAGTGTCAGTATCAGGCTGCTGCCTCGAATCCGAAGTGGTGGTCTGATGTAAAGTGGAACTTGATCAGTCGGAAGAGGCAGACGGTCAGGAAGGAGGATCCGATGATTACGTGGAGTCCGTGGAATCCAGTGGCAACGAAGAAGGTAGATCCGTAGACGCTATCGGCGATTGAGAATGGGGCTTCGTGGTATTCTATTGCTTGTAGGGCTGTGAAGTAGAATCCCAGGAGGATCGTTAGGGTTAGGGCGTGGATGGCGTGTTTTCGGTTTCCTTCTGTGATGCTGTGATGGGCTCACGTTACGGTAACGCCTGAGGCTAGTAGGATGGCTGTGTTTAGTAGGGGGACTTCTATCGGGTTGAGTGGTTTAATTCCTGTTGGGGGTCATTGGCCTCCTAGTTCTGGGGTTGGGGCCAGGCTCGAGTGGAAGAACGCTCAGAAGAACCCTAAGAAGAAGAATGCTTCGGATGTGATGAAAAGGATTATGCCGTATCGTAGGCCTTTTTGGACTGTGGGAGTGTGATGGCCTTGGAAGGTGCTTTCTCGTACAATGTCTCGTCATCATTGGAGTATTACTAGGAGTATTGAGATGAGGCCTAGGGTTAGTAGTATGGATGAGTTGTAGTGGAATCACATGATTAATCCTGAGGTTGTGAGTAGGGCGGCGGCTGCCCCGAAGATTGGTCAAGGGCTTGGGTCAACTATGTGGTATGAGTGTGCTTGGTGTGCCATTAGATGTTTTCTTGTAAGTATAGGCTTAGAAGGAGCACGAAGACGTAGGCCTGGATTATGGCTACTGCTACTTCTAGGATGGTTAGGAGTAGTAGGATGATTATTGTTAGGATGGATACTGCAGGAAGGGTGGGTATTAATGCAATGGAGGCTGTAGAGATGAGTTGGATGAGTAAGTGTCCTGCTGTAAGGTTGGCTGTAAGGCGGACTCCGAGGGCTAGGGGGCGGATTAGTAGGCTGGTTGTTTCGATCAGGATTAGTGCGGGGATTAGGGGTGTAGGGGTACCTTCGGGTAATAGGTGGGCTAAAGAGGCTGATGGTTGGTTTCGTAGGCCTGTTAGTAGTGTGGCGAGCCATAGTGGGAAGGCTAGGGCTATGTTCATAGATAGTTGGGTGGTTGGGGTGAATGTATATGGAAGGAGGCCTAGAAGGTTGATTGTAAGAAGTATGATTATTAGGGATGTAAATATTATGGCTCATTTGTGGCCATTTTTGTTGAGTGGGACTATTAGTTGTTTTGTGATTAGGTGAAGGAGTCATGTTTGGATAGTAGAAAGGCGGTTGTTGATTCATCGGTTGTTTGGGGACGGGAATAGTAGGGCTGGGAAGAGTAGGGATAGTAGGATTAAGGGGATGCCGAATAGATTGGGGCTGGAAAATTGGTCAAAGAAGCTTAGGTTCATGGTCAGGATCATGGTGTGGGTTTGGTAGTGAGGGAGGTCTTATTTGATGGGGGGTTGGTTGTGGTGAAGGCTAGTAGTTTTGGTTGGATGAGGAGTGCTAGGGTTAATCAGGTTATAATTATGATTGAAAATCATGGTGCGGGGTTAAGCTGTGGCATATCATTAAGGAGGGGGAAGTCCCTCTTTGGCTAGCTTAAAAGGCTAGTGCTGTTGCATAGCTTCTTAATGATTAGGATGATGATAGAAGGGACGATCAGGCCTCGAAATGTGGGAGTGGGGTTGATTCTACTACAATGGGTATGTAGCTGTGATTAGCCCCGCAAATTTCTGAGCATTGTCCGTAAAAAATCCCAGGCCGGGTGGTAATGAATGAAGTTTGGTTTAGTCGGCCTGGGATTGCGTCTGTTTTAACTCCGAGCGTTGGGACTGCTCAGGAGTGGAGTACGTCTCCTGCAGTAATGATCACGCGGATGGGGGATTCTATTGGGATAACTACGCGGTGGTCAACTTCTAGCAGTCGGAAGTGGCCGTTGGGTAAGTCTGGGGTGGGCACTATGTAGGAGTCGAATGATAGGTCTTTGAAGTCTGTGTATTCGTAGCTTCAGTATCATTGGTGGCCGATGGCTTTTAGGGTGAGGTCTGGTTCATCGATTTTGTCCATTATGTAGAGGATTTGTAGGGATGGGAGGGCGAGGAGTACCAGGACGATAGCAGGTAGGATTGTCCAGATCAGCTCTACTTCTTGGGCGTCTACAGCATTGGACGAGAGTTTTTCTGTTAGTATGTGGGCTAAAAGGTAGAGAACTAGGCTGCAGATAGCTAGGGCAACGATTAGGGCGTGGTCGTGGAATTCAACGAGTTCTTCTATGATGGGTGATGAGGCGTCTTGGAATCCTAGTTGGGAGTGGTTGGCCACATGAGATGTACAGGATTTTTACCTGTGATTTAGTCTTGACAAGGCTATGTAATTGGTTTACTAACGTCTCATAAGAAAGAAGCATGAGCGGTTAATGCAGTTGGCTTGAAACCAGCATGTGAGGGTTCGATTCCTTCCTTTCTTGTACTTGGACGAAGGCCGGTTCCTCGAAAGTATGGTATGGGGGAGGGCAGCCGTGGATTCATTCAACGTTTGTGGTAGTTAGTTCTGGTTGTAGGACTTTTCGTTTGGCCGGAAAGGCTTCTCAGATGATGAATATTAGTATGATTACGGCTACTATTGAGATTAGGGAGCCGATGGAGGAAATGGTGTTTCATAGTGTGTAGGCGTCGGGATAGTCCGAGTATCGTCGGGGTATTCCTGCTAGGCCTAGGAAGTGCTGGGGGAAGAACGTTAGGTTTACTCTTGTAAATATTACCCCGAAGTGGGCTTTTGCTCATGTTTGGTGTAGGGTAAACCCAGTGAGTAGTGGGAATCAGTGAGTAAATCCTGCTAGAATGGCAAAGACGGCGCCTATGGATAGGACGTAGTGGAAGTGGGCAACTACGTAGTACGTGTCGTGCAGGGCGATGTCTAGGGAAGAGTTTGCAAGAACGATTCCTGTTAATCCTCCGATGGTAAATAGGAAGATAAATCCTAGAGCTCATAGTATTGGGGGGGGTCTCATTTGATTGTTCCTCCGTGCAGGGTGGCTAGTCAGCTAAATACTTTGATTCCGGTAGGGATGGCAATGATTATAGTGGCTGATGTAAAGTAGGCTCGGGTATCAACGTCTATTCCTACTGTAAACATGTGGTGAGCTCAGACGATGAATCCTAGGAAGCCGATGGATAGTATGGCTCAGACTATTCCCATGTAGCCGAAGGGCTCCTTTTTGCCTGAGTAGTACGTGACTACGTGTGAGATGATTCCGAACCCCGGTAGGATCAGAATATAGACTTCTGGGTGTCCGAAGAATCAGAATAGGTGTTGGTACAGGATTGGGTCTCCTCCTCCAGCGGGGTCGAAGAATGTGGTGTTTAGGTTTCGATCAGTTAGTAATATTGTAATACCGGCGGCGAGTACGGGGAGTGATAGAAGGAGTAGGATGGCGGTAATTAGTACGGATCAGACAAATAGTGGGGTTTGGTATTGTGAGAGTGCGGGGGGTTTTATGTTGATGGCTGTGGTGATAAAGTTGATGGCCCCAAGGATGGAGGAGATACCGGCTAAGTGGAGTGAGAAGATAGCCAGGTCTACTGAAGCTCCGGCGTGGGCAAGGTTACCTGCTAGGGGAGGGTAGACAGTTCAGCCTGTGCCGGCGCCAGCTTCTACAGTGGATGAGACTAGTAGTAGGAGGAATGATGGGGGGAGGAGTCAAAAGCTTATGTTGTTTATTCGCGGGAATGCTATGTCGGGGGCACCGATTATGAGGGGGACTACTCAGTTGCCGAATCCTCCGATCATGAGCGGATGCAGTGCAGTGAGTCCAGAGAGTGCACTGGCACCACTGGGCATGCAGTGCAGTGAGTCCAGAGAGTGCACTGGCACCACTGGGGATGCACTTCAGTGACTCCAGAGAGTGCACTGGCACCACTGGGGATGCAGTGCAGTGAGTCCAAAGACTTCACTGGCAAAACTGGGGATGCAGTGCAGTGAGTCCAGAGAGTGCACTGGCACCACTGGGGATGCAGTGCAGTCAGTCCAGTGAGTGCACTGGTACCACTGGGGGTGCAGTACAGTGAGTCCAGAGAGTGCACTGACACCACTGGGGATGCACTGCAGTGAGTCCAGACAGTGCACTGGCACCACTGGGGATGCAGTGCAGTGAGTCCAGAGACTGCACTGGCACCACTGGGGATGCAGTGCAGTGAGACCAGAGAGTGCACTGGCACCACTGGGGATGCACTGCAGTGAGTCCAGAGAGTGCACTGGCACCACTGGGGATGCACTGCAGTTAGTCCAGAGAGTGCACTGTCACCACTGGGGATGCAGTACAGTGAGTCCACATAGTGCACTGGCACCAGTGGGGATGCAGTACAGTGAGTCCAGAGAGTGCACTGGCACCACTGGACATGCAGTGCAGTGAGTCCAGAGAGTGCACTGGCACCACTGGGGATGCACTTCAGTGACTCCACAGAGTGCACTGGCACCACTGGGGATGCAGTGCAGTGAGTCCAAAGACTTCACTGGCACCACTGGGGATGCAGTGCAGTGAGTCCAGAGAGTGCACTGGCACCACTGGGGATGCAGTGAAGTGAGTGCAGAGAGTGCACTGGCACCACAGGGGATGCAGTGCAGTGAGTCCAGAGAGTGTACTGACACCACTGGGGATGCGGTGCAGTGAGTCCAGAGAGTGCACTGGCACCACTGGGGATGCAGTGCAGTGAGTCCAGAGTGTGCACTGGCACGACTGGGAATGCAGTGCAGTGAGTCCAGAGATTGCACTGGCACCACTGGGGATGCAGTGCAGTGAGTCCAGAGAGTGCTCTGGCACCACTGGGGATGCAGTGCAGTGAGTCCAGAGAGTGCACTGGCACCACTGGTGATGCAGTCCAGTGAGTCCAGTGAATGCACTGGCACCACTGGGGATGCTGTGCAGTGAGTGCAGAGAGTGCACTGGCACCACCTGTGATGCACTGCAGTGTGTCCAGAGAGTGCACTGGCACCACTGGGGATGCAGTGCTGTGACTCCGGAGAGCGCAGTGGCACCACTGGGGATGCAGTGCAGTGAGTCCAGTGAGTGCACTGGCACCACTGGGGATGCAGTGCAGTGAGTGCAGAGAGTGCAATGGCACCAATGGGGATGCAGTTCAGTGAGTCCAGAGAGTGCACTGGCACCACTGTGGATGCAGTGCAGTGAGTCCAGAGATTGCACTGGCACCACTGGGGATGCAGTGCTGTGACTCCAGAGAGCGCACTGGCACCACTGGGGATGCAGTGCAGTGAGTCCAGAGAGTGCACTGGCACCACTGGGGATGCACTGCAGTGAGTCCAGAGAGTGCACTGGCACCACTGGGGATGCAGTGCAGTGAGTCCAGAGAGTGCACTGGCACTACTGGGGCTGCAGTGCAGTGAGTCCAGAGAGTGCACTGGCACCACTGGGGATGCACTGCAGTGAGTCCAGAGATTGCACTGGCACCACTGGGGATGCAGTGCAGTGAGTCCAGAGAGTGCACTGGCACCACTGGGGATGCACTACAGTGAGTCCACAGAGTGCACTGGCACCACTGGGCATGCTCTGCAGTGAGTCCAGAGATTGCACTGGCACCACTGGGGATGCAGTGCAGTGAGTGCAGAGAGTGCACTGGCACCACTGGGGATGCACTTCAGTGAGTTCAGAGAGTGCACTTGCACCACTGGGGATGGGTTTCAAGCCAACTGCATTAACCGCTCATGCTTCTTTCTTATGAGACGTTAGTAAACCAATTACATAGCCTTGTCAAGACTAAATCACAGGTAAAAATCCTGTACATCTCATGTGGCCAACCACTCCCAACTAGGATTCCAAGAACCAGGAGGTTCGGTGAAAATAGGGCTAGTGCTATTAGAGGGGTGATTATTAGGGTAAGCCCTAAGCTGTCTTTAATGGAGAAGTATGGGTGGAATGGGATTTTGTCGCAGTCTGATACGATTCCTAGTGGGTTATTTGAGCCTGATTCGTGTAGGAAGGTTAGGTGGACTAGGGTGATTCCTGCAATTAGGAAGGGCAGTAGGAAGTGGATGGCGAAG
>NW_027663736.1:600000-821000 GCF_964034855.1 Anser brachyrhynchus
CCGAAAGGTGTACTTAGAATATCAAGACGTAGCTATAACACCAAAGCACTCAGCTTACACCTGAAAGATATCTACTAGACCGGATCGTCTTGAAGCCCCCCCTCTAGCTCAACCACACAAATAGTACACCAAAACTAAAGAATTTACTAAACTAATTAAACTAAAGCATTTTACAGTCTTAGTATAGGCGATAGAAAAGACACTTAGACGCGATAGAGACCCCAGTACCGTAAGGGAAAGATGAAATAGCAGTGAAACAATCAAAGCGACAGACAGCAAAGATCAACCCTTGTACCTTTTGCATCATGGTTTAGCGAGAACAACCAAGCAAAGTGAACTAAAGTTTGCCCCCCCGAAACCCAAGCGAGCTACTTTCAAGCAGTTAAAGAGAGCGAACCCGTCTCTGTTGCAAAAGAGTGGGATGACTTGTCAGTAGAGGTGAAAAGCCAACCGAGCTGGGTGATAGCTGGTTACCTGTGAAACGAATCTAAGTTCCCCCTTAATCCTCCCTACCGGACATCCTGAACCCTAATGAGATGATTAAGAGCTATTTAATGGAGGGACAGCTCCATTAAAAAAGGACACAACCTCGACTAGCGGATAATTCTTACTACTGATCCTACCGTGGGCCCTAAAGCAGCCATCAAAAAAGAGTGCGTCAAAGCTCCACCACCTAAAAATACCAAAATAAGATGATTCCCTTATCACAAACAGGTCAACCTATGAATATAGGAGAATTAATGCTAAAATAAGTAACTCAGGGCCACACCCCTCTAACGGCGCAAGCTTACATAGAAACATTATTAACAGACCTAGACAGATACAAAAACCCCTACAAGACCACGTATTAACTAACCCTGTTAACCCGACTCAGGAGCGCCTATAAGAGCGATTAAAATCTGTGAAAGGAACTCGGCAAATTAATAAGGCCCGACTGTTTACCAAAAACATAGCCTTCAGCAAATTAAACAAGTATTGAAGGTGATGCCTGCCCGGTGACTTAGGTTTAACGGCCGCGGTATCCTAACCGTGCAAAGGTAGCGCAATCAATTGTCCCATAAATCGAGACTTGTATGAATGGCTAAACGAGGTCTTAACTGTCTCTCACAGATAATCAGTGAAATTGATCTCCCCGTGCAAAAGCGGGGATGTGAACATAAGACGAGAAGACCCTGTGGAACTTAAAAATCAACGACCACCGCGAATCCTCAATCAACCCCACTGGGGCCACTACCATCGCAGAGCCTGGTCGATATTTTTCGGTTGGGGCGACCTTGGAGGAGAACAAATCCTCCAAAAACAAGACCATACCTCTTTACCTAGAGCTACCCCTCAAAGTGCTAACAGTGACCAGACCCAATATAATTGATTAATGGACCAAGCTACCCCAGGGATAACAGCGCAATCCCCCTCAAGAGCCCATATCGACAGGGGGGTTTACGACCTCGATGTTGGATCAGGACATCCTAATGGTGCAGCCGCTATTAAGGGTTCGTTTGTTCAACGATTAACAGTCCTACGTGATCTGAGTTCAGACCGGAGCAATCCAGGTCGGTTTCTATCTATGACACACTCTCCCCAGTACGAAAGGACCAGGAAAGTGGGGCCAATACCACAAGCACGCCCCCCCCCTCTAAGCAGTGAAACCAACTAAACCGTGAAGAGGGCCTTCCCCCACCACTTTCAATCCTAGAAAAGGACCAGCTAGAGTGGCAGAGCCCGGCAAGTGCAGAAGGCTTAAGCCCTTTCCCCAGAGGTTCAAATCCTCTCCCTAGCTTCACCCATGATTCAAATAACAACACTAAGCTGCCTCGTTATATCCCTCCTATACATCATCCCAATCCTGATTGCCGTAGCCTTCCTAACCCTAGTAGAACGGAAAATCCTAAGCTACATACAATCCCGCAAAGGCCCTAACGTTGTCGGGCCTTTTGGCCTACTTCAACCATTTGCGGACGGACTGAAACTATTTACCAAAGAGCCCATCCGACCCTCTACCTCTTCCCCACTTCTATTCATTCTGATACCAATACTAGCCCTTGTCCTAGCCCTCACCACTTGAGCACCACTACCACTCCCATTTCCCCTAGCAGATCTAAACCTCGGAGTTCTCTTCCTAATAGCCATGTCAAGCCTAGCCGTCTACTCAGTCCTATGATCAGGCTGAGCCTCGAACTCAAAATACGCACTAATCGGAGCCCTACGGGCAGTAGCACAGACCATTTCATACGAAGTGACACTGGCCATAATCCTGCTATCAATAATCATACTAAGCGGAAGCTACACACTCAGCTCCTTTGCCGTCGCACAGGAGCCTCTATACTTCATTTTCTCCTCATGACCCCTAGCAATAATATGATACGTATCCACCCTAGCAGAGACAAACCGAGCTCCTTTTGACCTCACAGAGGGTGAATCTGAGCTAGTCTCAGGGTTTAACGTTGAATACGCCGCAGGACCCTTCGCCTTATTCTTCCTAGCTGAATATGCAAACATTATGCTAATAAATACACTTACAGCCATCATATTCCTAAACCCAAGCGCCCTAGGGCCACCCACAGAACTATTCCCCGTCATCCTAGCCACAAAAGTCCTCCTACTATCTTCTGGTTTCTTATGGGTCCGAGCTTCATACCCACGATTCCGATATGACCAACTAATGCACCTACTATGAAAAAACTTCCTACCCCTCACACTAGCTCTGTGCCTCTGACACATCAGCATACCTATCTGCTATGCAGGCCTACCTCCTTACATAAGGAAATGTGCCTGAACTACAAAGGGTCACTATGATAAAGTGAACATAGAGGTATAACAGCCCTCTCATTTCCTGTTGACCTTAGAAAAGTAGGAATTGAACCCACACAAGAGAAATCAAAATTCTCCATACTTCCCTTATATTATTTTCTAGTAGAGTCAGCTAATCAAGCTATCGGGCCCATACCCCGAAAATGATGGTTTAACCCCCTCCTCTACTAATGAACCCTTACGCGACCCCAATCATAACCTTCAGCCTCATCTTGGGCACCACAATCACAATTTCCAGCAACCACTGAGTTCTGGCCTGGACAGGACTGGAGATCAACACACTAGCCATCATTCCCCTAATTGCCAAATCCCACCACCCACGAGCAGTAGAAGCCGCAACGAAATACTTCCTAACCCAAGCAGCTGCTTCCGCCCTGGTCCTATTCTCTAGCATAACCAATGCCTGAGTCACCGGCCAATGAGACATCACACAAATAAACCACTCAACCTCCTGTCTACTACTGACAGCAGCAATCGCTATTAAACTGGGCCTAGTGCCATTTCACTTCTGATTCCCAGAAGTACTACAAGGATCGCCACTAATAACAGCCCTGCTACTCTCGACCCTCATAAAATTCCCCCCCACTAACCCTGCTCCTACTAACATCCAAATCCCTCGACCCAGCTCTACTCACCGCCATGGCCCTAGCCTCAACAGCACTAGGAGGCTGAATAGGACTGAACCAAACACAAACACGCAAAATCCTAGCCTTCTCGTCCATCTCCCACTTAGGCTGAATCGCCATCATCCTAGTTTACAGCCCCAAATTGGCCTTACTTACCTTCTACCTATACACAATCATAACATCAGCCGTATTCCTAGCCCTTAACAAAATCAAAGCCCTTAACCTATCCATGATCACAACCTCATGAACAAAAACCCCAGTGCTAAACGCCACCCTAATACTAGTACTTTTATCCCTAGCAGGCCTCCCCCCATTAACAGGCTTTATACCAAAGTGACTTATCATCCAAGAACTAACTAAACAGGAAATAACACCAGCAGCCATGGCAATTGCCATGCTATCACTGCTCAGCCTCTTCTTCTACCTACGCCTCGCATACCACTCAACAATTACCCTTCCCCCCAACTCCTCTAACCACATAAAACAATGATACACTAGCAAAGCCCCAAGCACACCTACTGCGGTCCTTGCCTCACTATCAATCCTCTTACTTCCCCTGTCCCCAATAATACATGCCATTGTCTAGAAACTTAGGATAACACCCCAAACCGAAGGCCTTCAAAGCCTTAAATAAGAGTTAAACCCTCTTAGTTTCTGCACATTAAGACTTACAGAATATTAACCTGTATCTTCTGAATGCAAGTCAGACGCTTTAATTAAGCTAAAGCCTCCCTAGACAGATGGGCTTCGATCCCACAAAACTCTAGTTAACAGCTAAATGCCTAAACCAATTGGCTTCTGCCTACAAAGACCCTGACGCACCCTAGTGCGCATCGATGAGCTTGCAACTCAACATGAATTTCACTACAGAGCCGATAAGAAGAGGAATTAAACCTCTGTAAAAAGGACTACAGCCTAACGCTTCAACACTCAGCCATCTTACCCGTCACCTTCATCAACCGATGGCTATTTTCCACTAACCATAAGGATATTGGCACCCTGTACCTCATCTTCGGGGCATGAGCAGGAATAGTCGGCACCGCACTCAGCCTATTAATCCGCGCAGAACTAGGACAACCAGGAACTCTCCTAGGCGACGACCAAATTTACAATGTAATCGTTACCGCTCACGCCTTTGTAATAAGCTTCTTTATAGTCATACCCATCATGATCGGAGGATTCGGCAACTGATTAGTCCCCCTCATAATCGGTGCCCCCGACATAGCATTCCCGCGAATAAACAACATAAGCTTTTGACTCCTCCCCCCATCATTCCTCCTCCTACTAGCCTCATCCACTGTAGAAGCTGGCGCCGGCACAGGCTGAACTGTCTACCCTCCCCTAGCAGGTAACCTTGCCCACGCCGGAGCTTCAGTAGACCTGGCTATCTTCTCACTCCACTTAGCCGGTATCTCCTCCATCCTTGGGGCCATCAACTTTATCACCACAGCCATCAACATAAAACCCCCCGCACTCTCACAATACCAAACCCCACTATTTGTCTGATCCGTACTAATTACCGCCATCCTACTCCTTCTATCACTCCCCGTACTCGCCGCCGGTATTACAATATTACTAACTGATCGAAACCTAAACACCACATTCTTCGACCCCGCTGGAGGAGGAGACCCAATCCTGTACCAACACCTATTCTGATTCTTCGGACACCCAGAAGTCTATATTCTGATCCTACCGGGGTTTGGAATCATCTCACACGTAGTCACGTACTACTCAGGCAAAAAGGAGCCCTTCGGCTACATGGGAATAGTCTGAGCCATACTATCCATCGGCTTCCTAGGATTCATCGTCTGAGCTCACCACATGTTTACAGTAGGAATAGACGTTGATACCCGAGCCTACTTTACATCAGCCACTATAATCATTGCCATCCCTACCGGAATCAAAGTATTTAGCTGACTAGCCACCCTGCACGGAGGAACAATCAAATGAGACCCCCCCAATACTATGAGCTCTAGGATTTATCTTCCTATTTACCATCGGAGGATTAACAGGAATCGTTCTTGCAAACTCTTCCCTAGACATCGCCCTGCACGACACGTACTACGTAGTTGCCCACTTCCACTACGTCCTATCCATAGGCGCCGTCTTTGCCATTCTAGCAGGATTTACTCACTGATTCCCACTACTCACTGGGTTTACCCTACACCAAACATGAGCAAAAGCCCACTTCGGGGTAATATTTACAGGAGTAAACCTAACGTTCTTCCCCCAGCACTTCCTAGGCCTAGCAGGAATACCCCGACGATACTCGGACTATCCCGACGCCTACACACTATGAAACACCATTTCCTCCATCGGCTCCCTAATCTCAATAGTAGCCGTAATCATACTAATATTCATCATCTGAGAAGCCTTTTCGGCCAAACGAAAAGTCCTACAACCAGAACTAACTACCACAAACGTTGAATGAATCCACGGCTGCCCTCCCCCATACCATACTTTCGAGGAACCGGCCTTCGTCCAAGTACAAGAAAGGAAGGAATCGAACCCTCACATGCTGGTTTCAAGCCAACTGCATTCACCGCTCATGCTTCTTTCTTATGAGACGTTAGTAAACCAATTACATAGCCTTGTCAAGACTAAATCACAGGTAAAAATCCTGTACATCTCATGTGGCCAACCACTCCCAACTAGGATTCCAAGACGCCTCATCACCCATCATAGAAGAACTCGTTGAATTCCACGACCACGCCCTAATCGTTGCCCTAGCTATCTGCAGCCTAGTTCTCTACCTTTTAGCCCACATACTAACAGAAAAACTCTCGTCCAATGCTGTAGACGCCCAAGAAGTAGAGCTGATCTGGACAATCCTACCTGCTATCGTCCTGGTACTCCTCGCCCTCCCATCCCTACAAATCCTCTACATAATGGACAAAATCGATGAACCAGACCTCACCCTAAAAGCCATCGGCCACCAATGATACTGAAGCTACGAATACACAGACTTCAAAGACCTATCCTTCGACTCCTACATAGTGCCCACCCCAGACTTACCCAACGGCCACTTCCGACTGCTAGAAGTTGACCACCGCGTAGTTATCCCAATAGAATCCCCCATCCGCGTGATCATTACTGCAGGAGACGTACTCCACTCCTGAGCAGTCCCAACGCTCGGAGTTAAAACAGACGCAATCCCAGGCCGACTAAACCAAACTTCATTCATTACCACCCGGCCTGGGATTTTTTACGGACAATGCTCAGAAATTTGCGGGGCTAATCACAGCTACATACCCATTGTAGTAGAATCAACCCCACTCCCACATTTCGAGGCCTGATCGTCCCTTCTATCATCATCCTAATCATTAAGAAGCTATGCAACAGCACTAGCCTTTTAAGCTAGCCAAAGAGGGACTTCCCCCTCCTTAATGATATGCCACAGCTTAACCCCGCACCATGATTTTCAATCATAATTATAACCTGATTAACCCTAGCACTCCTCATCCAACCAAAACTACTAGCCTTCACCACAACCAACCCCCCATCAAATAAGACCTCCCTCACTACCAAACCCACACCATGATCCTGACCATGAACCTAAGCTTCTTTGACCAATTTTCCAGCCCCAATCTATTTGGCATCCCCTTAATTCTACTATCCCTACTCTTCCCAGCCCTACTATTCCCGTCCCCAAACAACCGATGAATCAACAACCGCCTTTCTACTATCCAAACATGACTCCTTCACCTAATCACAAAACAACTAATAGTCCCACTCAACAAAAATGGCCACAAATGAGCCATAATATTTACATCCCTAATAATCATACTTCTTACAATCAACCTTCTAGGCCTCATTTGTCGCAGTCTGATACGATTCCTAGTGGGTTATTTGAGCCTGATTCGTGTAGAAAGGTTAGGTGGACTAGGGTGATTCCTGCAATTAGGAAGGGCAGTAGGAAGTGGATGGCGAAGAATCGGGTTAAGGTTGGATTGTCTACTGAGAATCCTCCTCAGGCTCATTCTACTAGAGTTTGCCCAATGTACGGGATGGCTGAGAATAGGTTGGTGATTACGGTGGCCCCTCAGAATGACATTTGTCCTCATGGTAGGACATACCCTACGAAGGCAGTTGCTATTAGGGTGAGTAGGAGGATTACTCCTGTGTTTCAGGTTTCTTTGTATAGGTAGGAGCCGTAGTAGAGGCCTCGTCCGATGTGTAAGTAGATGCAGATAAAGAAGAGCGAAGCACCATTGGCGTGGAGGTTGCGGATGAGCCATCCGTACTGGACGTCTCGGCATGTGTGAGCTACTGAGGAGAAGGCGAGTGAAGTGTCTGCGGTGTAGTGTATGGCTAGTAGCAGGCCTGTTAGGATTTGTGTGGCTATGGAATGGCTAGAAGGGAGCCGAAGTTTCATCAGGCAGAGATGTTGGAGGGAGCAGGTAGGTCGATTAGGGAGTTGTTGATTATTTTTAGTAGGGGATGGGATTTGCGGATGTTAGGGGCCATTAGTGAGTCTGTGTGTTATTAGGATTATTACCAGGATGGAGAGGGCGAAGGATCCTAGGTAGGCCTTAATTAGCCCTGTGTGTATTGAGGTTGCGGCTTTGCTTGCGGCTACTTGTAGTTCAGCAAGGCCCTCTGGCCCTATTTTTTTGAGTCAGGAGAGGTCGATCAAGTGTAGGGCAATGTTTTGTCCCTTTTCTAGTAGGTTTTTGGAGAAGAATCGGTGTACTAGGGGGTTGAAGCACCCTAATGCAGAGGAGAATTTTATGAGGGGGGTTGGTTTGGGGTGAGTGAGGGTGTGTGTTATGTTCGATAGTTCTAGGGCTAGGATGATTCCTAGGATTGTTATGAGGATGGCAGCAGTTTTGGTGATAAGGGGTATGGTTATTGGGGGGGTTTTGGTTGGTGTGATGAAAGAGGTAATGATTATTCCTGCTGTAATGCTGCCTAGGGCGAGTCGGGTTAGGGGGGCGGTGATTAGTGGGTTGTTTTCGTTTATTGATACTATTGGGGGGATTCGGGTTTGTCCAGCTTGGACTAGGATGGTTATGCGGATGCTGTAGGTTGCGGTGAATGCTGTGGCTATAAGGGTTAGGAGTAGGGCTCAAGTATTTAGGTATGATGTGTTTAAGCTTTCGATGATGAGGTCTTTTGAGTAGAATCCGGCTAGGAATGGGGTTCCTATCAGCGCCAGGTTTCCGATGGTTAGGCAGGAAGTAGTGACTGGGAGTATTTTCTGTAGGCCTCCTATCTTTCGGATATCTTGTTCTCCGTTTAGGTTGTGGATGATAGACCCTGAGCATAGGAATAGTATGGCTTTAAAGAAGGCATGGGTTGAGATGTGTAGGAAGGCTAGTTGTGGGAGGTTTAGTCCGATAGTGACTATTATTAGTCCTAGTTGGCTGGATGTTGAGAAAGCAATGATTTTTTTGATGTCATTTTGGGTTAGGGCGCATGTGGCAGCGAATAGGGTTGATAGAGCACCTAGGCATAGGCAGGCAGTTAGGGCTGTCTGGTTGGTGGCTAGCAGGGGGTGCATGCGGATGAGCAGGAAGATTCCGGCTACTACTATGGTACTGGAGTGCAGTAGGGCTGATACTGGGGTGGGGCCTTCTATTGCTGCGGGCAGTCATGGGTGGAGTCCAAATTGGGCGGATTTTCCTGCGGCTGCGAGGATTAATCCTATGAGGGGGAGGATTGGGGTTTGGTGGGGGTGTACGGCTTGTTGGATCTCTCAGGTGTTGAATGTTGAAGCTAGTCATGCTATGCTCAGGATCAGTCCGACGTCTCCGATTCGGTTGTAGATTACGGCTCGTAGGGCGGCGGTGTTGGCATCTGCTCGGCCTTGTCATCAGCCGATGAGAAGGAAGGACATGATTCGTACTCCTTCCCAGCCTACGAATAGGAGGAATATGTTGTTTGCGGTTGTTAGGAGGAGTATGGCGACTAGGAATGTCAGTAGGTAGGTGAAAAATTTTGTTACGTATGGCTCTGAGGCCATGTATCATATGGCGAATTGTAGGATTGATCATGTTACAAATAGGGCGATTGGAAGAAATGTTATTGAGTATTGGTCTATTTTTAGGCTCAGGGGGATTTTAAAGTTTATAATGAATTTTCACTCCCAGTGGCAGGTGACAGATTCTACTCCCGAGTAGATGAATGCGGTTGTAGGGGCTAGGCTAATTAGGAATGCGGTTTTAACAGCGCGGGTGGTGGCTTGTGGGGTGTTTTTAAAGTTTTTAAATAGAAATGGCAGGATGATTGGGGTTAGGAGGATTGTCAGCGTGAGTAGTGTGAGGGAGTTGATTAGTAGTGTGGGGTTCACTACTTTTACTTGGATTTGCACCAAGATGGGTGGTTCCTAAGACCAGTGGATTGCTGTTATCCTTTAAAAGTAAGGGGGCTGAGGTTTTAGGCTCAGATGTAAGAGTTAGCAGCTCTTGTTGGTTAAACCCTCCCCTCGGCAGGTAAGAAGGTTTGAACTTCTATTCTTAGAATCACAGTCTAATGTTTGGTTTAAACTATACTTGCATGAGGGGATTCCGGAGATCAGTTCGGGTTTGAGGATTAGGAGGAATATTGGGATAATGTGGAGTGTTATGAGCAGGTGTTCTCGCGTGGTTGAGTTTTGCATAGATGTGATGTGGGAGGGGATTGAGCCTCGTTGGGTCATTAGTAGTATGAATAAGGTGTAGGAGGCGGTTAGTAGGGTTGCGATTCCTGTTAGGATGATCGTGAAGGCAGATCAGTTGAATAAGGTGATTATAATGGTTAGCTCTGCTATGAGGTTTGTTGTTGGGGGTAAGGCTATGTTTGTTAGATTGGCCAGCAATCATCAGGTAGCTATGAGTGGTAGGAGAGGTTGTAGGCCTCGTGTGAGTAGTAGAATTCGGCTGTGCGTACGTTCATAGTTTGTGTTGGCTAGGCAGAATAGTATGGAGGAAGTTAGTCCATGGGAAATTATTAGGATCATTGCCCCTGAGAATGATCAGTGGGTTTGGATTATTCCTGCGGCGATAACTAGGCCTATGTGGCTAACGGATGAATAAGCGATTAGTGATTTTAGGTCTGTCTGTCGTAGGCAGATTGAGCTAGTCATTAGGGCGCCTCATAGGGCCAGGGTTAGGAAGGGGTAGTGCAGGAGGTTGGACAGTGGGCCCATAAATAGAGTGACTCGTATAATTCCGTATCCTCCTAGCTTTAGTAGTAGGGCGGCGAGGAGTATTGAGCCTGCGATGGGTGCTTCTACGTGGGCTTTTGGCAGTCAGAGGTGTAGGCCGTATAGTGGGGCTTTTACTATGAATGCTATGAGCAGTGCTAGACCTGATAGTATTCCTGTCCATGAGGTGGATAGGGTTGGGTGGGTTAGTTGTAGGGTTGGCAGGTGCAGGGTGCCAATTTTCACGTATAGGTGTATGATTGTGATTAGCAGGGGTAGAGAGCTTACTGGCGTGTAGAATAGCAGGTAGATGCCAGCGCTTAGGCGTTCTGGTTGGTTCCCCCATCGGGTGATTAAGATTAGGGTGGGAATGAGGGTTGCTTCAAATGAGATGTAAAATAGTGCTAGTTCTGTGGTGGAAAAGGCTAGTAGGATGAATGGCTGGACTGCGACTAAGGTTGAGATAAAGATTCGTTTGCGTTGTAGGGGTTCTTGTTGCAGGTGGTTTTGGCTTGCTATGATTATGAGTGGGAGTAGTCAGCAGGATAGTACTAGGAGGGGGGATGAGATTTGGTCAATTCCTGTTCAGTTGGATAAAAATTTGTAGGGGTAGTAGGTTGGGATTAATCACTGTAGGCTTAGGGCAGCGATTAGGAGGCTGTATAAGGTGGTGTTAGTCCATAGAAATTTTGGTGGAGACAGCAGGGCTGTTGGAAGAAGTATGATTGTGGGTAGGATGATTTTTAGCATTGCAGGAGGTTTAGGTTGTGTAGATGGTCGGAGCCATGTGTGCGGGTGGAGGCTACTAGGATGGCCAGGCCTGTGCCCGCCTCACACGCTGAGAAGGTTAGCATGAGAATTGGTACCATGGTGAATGAGGAGACTTGGTTTTCGATGGATCATATTGATAGGCCTACGAATATCGATAATATTATGCTTTCAAGGCATAGTAGGGCGGATACTAGGTGGGTTCGGTGGAAGGCTAGTCCTAGTCCGCTGAAAATGAAGGCTGAGTAGAAGCTTAAATGTAGGGGCGACATAAGAAAGTTACAGGGTTGGCTGTAATCTGCTGGGTCGAAACCAGCTATCTTTTTGGTTAGACTAACTTTCTGTTATTCTGCTCATTCTAGGCCCCCTTGAATTCACTCGTAGGCCAGTCCGAGTGTTAGGAGAAGGAGGATCACTACAGTTCAGGTGAGGGTCATTAGGGGGGATTGGAGTTGGACGGCTCATGGCAGGGGGAGTAGGAGGGCGATTTCTAGGTCGAATAGGACGAACAGGATGGCTACTGAGGAAGAATCGGACTGAGAATGGTAATCGAGCAGATCCAAGTGGGTCGAATCCACATTCGTACGGTGAGAGTTTCTCTGAGTCGGGGTTTATTTGGGCGAGTCAGAAGTTTAATGCGGTTAGGGCGGCGCTTAGGATTGATGATAGGGCGAATATGAACATGAGTGCGTTCATTGCTCTCCTCTGGGTTTATACCAGATTCTAGAGATTGGAAGTCAATTGTAATTAATATACTAGAAGAGCAAGATCCTCATCAGTAGATGGTTATGTAGAGGAATAGTCAGATGATGTCTACGAAGTGTCAGTATCAGGCTGCTGCCTCGAATCCGAAGTGGTGGTCTGATGTAAAGTGGAACTTGATCAGTCGGAAGAGGCAGACGGTCAGGAAGGAGGATCCGATGATTACGTGGAGTCCGTGGAATCCAGTGGCAACGAAGAAGGTAGATCCGTAGACGCTATCGGCGATTGAGAATGGGGCTTCGTGGTATTCTATTGCTTGTAGGGCTGTGAAGTAGAATCCCAGGAGGATCGTTAGGGTTAGGGCGTGGATGGCGTGTTTTCGGTTTCCTTCTGTGATGCTGTGATGGGCTCACGTTACGGTAACGCCTGAGGCTAGTAGGATGGCTGTGTTTAGTAGGGGGACTTCTATCGGGTTGAGTGGTTTAATTCCTGTTGGGGGTCATTGGCCTCCTAGTTCTGGGGTTGGGGCCAGGCTCGAGTGGAAGAACGCTCAGAAGAACCCTAAGAAGAAGAATGCTTCGGATGTGATGAAAAGGATTATGCCGTATCGTAGGCCTTTTTGGACTGTGGGAGTGTGATGGCCTTGGAAGGTGCTTTCTCGTACAATGTCTCGTCATCATTGGAGTATTACTAGGAGTATTGAGATGAGGCCTAGGGTTAGTAGTATGGATGAGTTGTAGTGGAATCACATGATTAATCCTGAGGTTGTGAGTAGGGCGGCGGCTGCCCCGAAGATTGGTCAAGGGCTTGGGTCAACTATGTGGTATGAGTGTGCTTGGTGTGCCATTAGATGTTTTCTTGTAAGTATAGGCTTAGAAGGAGCACGAAGACGTAGGCCTGGATTATGGCTACTGCTACTTCTAGGATGGTTAGGAGTAGTAGGATGATTATTGTTAGGATGGATACTGCAGGAAGGGTGGGTATTAATGCAATGGAGGCTGTAGAGACGAGTTGGATGAGTAAGTGTCCTGCTGTAAGGTTGGCTGTAAGGCGGACTCCGAGGGCTAGGGGGCGGATTAGTAGGCTGGTTGTTTCGATCAGGATTAGTGCGGGGATTAGGGGTGTAGGGGTACCTTCGGGTAATAGGTGGGCTAAAGAGGCTGATGGTTGGTTTCGTAGGCCTGTTAGTAGTGTGGCGAGCCATAGTGGGAAGGCTAGGGCTATGTTCATAGATAGTTGGGTGGTTGGGGTGAATGTATATGGAAGGAGGCCTAGAAGGTTGATTGTAAGAAGTATGATTATTAGGGATGTAAATATTATGGCTCATTTGTGGCCATTTTTGTTGAGTGGGACTATTAGTTGTTTTGTGATTAGGTGAAGGAGTCATGTTTGGATAGTAGAAAGGCGGTTGTTGATTCATCGGTTGTTTGGGGACGGGAATAGTAGGGCTGGGAAGAGTAGGGATAGTAGGATTAAGGGGATGCCAAATAGATTGGGGCTGGAAAATTGGTCAAAGAAGCTTAGGTTCATGGTCAGGATCATGGTGTGGGTTTGGTAGTGAGGGAGGTCTTATTTGATGGGGGGTTGGTTGTGGTGAAGGCTAGTAGTTTTGGTTGGATGAGGAGTGCTAGGGTTAATCAGGTTATAATTATGATTGAAAATCATGGTGCGGGGTTAAGCTGTGGCATATCATTAAGGAGGGGGAAGTCCCTCTTTGGCTAGCTTAAAAGGCTAGTGCTGTTGCATAGCTTCTTAATGATTAGGATGATGATAGAAGGGACGATCAGGCCTCGAAATGTGGGAGTGGGGTTGATTCTACTACAATGGGTATGTAGCTGTGATTAGCCCCGCAAATTTCTGAGCATTGTCCGTAAAATTCCCAGGCCGGGTGGTAATGAATGAAGTTTGGTTTAGTCGGCCTGGGATTGCGTCTGTTTTAACTCCGAGCGTTGGGACTGCTCAGGAGTGGAGTACGTCTCCTGCAGTAATGATCACGCGGATGGGGGATTCTATTGGGATAACTACGCGGTGGTCAACTTCTAGCAGTCGGAAGTGGCCGTTGGGTAAGTCTGGGGTGGGCACTATGTAGGAGTCGAAGGATAGGTCTTTGAAGTCTGTGTATTCGTAGCTTCAGTATCATTGGTGGCCGATGGCTTTTAGGGTGAGGTCTGGTTCATCGATTTCGTCCATTATGTAGAGGATTTGTAGGGATGGGAGGGCGAGGAGTACCAGGACGATAGCAGGTAGGATTGTCCAGATCAGCTCTACTTCTTGGGCGTCTACAGCATTGGACGAGAGTTTTTCTGTTAGTATGTGGGCTAAAAGGTAGAGAACTAGGCTGCAGATAGCTAGGGCAACGATTAGGGCGTGGTCGTGGAATTCAACGAGTTCTTCTATGATGGGTGATGAGGCGTCTTGGAATCCTAGTTGGGAGTGGTTGGCCACATGAGATGTACAGGATTTTTACCTGTGATTTAGTCTTGACAAGGCTATGTAATTGGTTTACTAACGTCTCATAAGAAAGAAGCATGAGCGGTTAACCTCCTGGGAGACCCAGAAAACTTCACCCCAGCAAACCCACTAGTAACCCCACCACACATCAAGCCAGAATGATACTTCCTATTCGCCTACGCCATCCTACGTTCAATCCCAAATAAACTAGGAGGCGTATTAGCACTGGCCGCCTCCGTACTGATCCTATTCCTAATCCCATTCCTGCACAAATCAAAACAACGAGCAATAACATTCCGACCACTCTCCCAGCTCCTATTCTGAGTACTAGTCGCCGACCTCCTCGTCCTAACATGAGTAGGAAGCCAACCCGTCGAACACCCATTCATCATCATCGGCCAACTCGCTTCAATCGCCTACTTCACTATCCTCCTATTTCTCCTCCCCGCCGCAAGCGCCCTAGAAAACAAAATACTCAACTGCTAAATACTCTAATAGTTTATAAAAACATTGGTCTTGTAAACCAAAGATTGAAGACTTACCACTTCTTAGAGTACCCCAAACTCAGAAAAAAAGGACTCAAACCTTTATCTCCAGCTCCCAAAGCTGGCATTTTCAATAAACTATTCTCTGACCCTAACCCCTAAACCGCCCGAATAGCACCCCGCGACAACCCCCGCACAAGCTCCAATACAACAAACAAAGTCAACAACAGCCCCCAACCCTAAAATAAGTAACTCAGGGCCACACCCCTCTAACGGCGCAAGCTTACATAGAAACATTATTAACAGACCTAGACAGATACAAAAACCCCTACAAGACCACGTATTAACTAACCCTGTTAACCCGACTCAGGAGCGCCTATAAGAGCGATTAAAATCTGTGAAAGGAACTCGGCAAATTAATAAGGCCCGACTGTTTACCAAAAACATAGCCTTCAGCAAATTAAACAAGTATTGAAGGTGATGCCTGCCCGGTGACTTAGGTTTAACGGCCGCGGTATCCTAACCGTGCAAAGGTAGCGCAATCAATTGTCCCATAAATCGAGACTTGTATGAATGGCTAAACGAGGTCTTAACTGTCTCTCACAGATAATCAGTGAAATTGATCTCCCCGTGCAAAAGCGGGGATGTGAACATAAGACGAGAAGACCCTGTGGAACTTAAAAATCAACGACCACCGCGAATCCTCAATCAACCCCACTGGGGCCACTACCATCGCAGAGCCTGGTCGATATTTTTCGGTTGGGGCGACCTTGGAGGAGAACAAATCCTCCAAAAACAAGACCATACCTCTTTACCTAGAGCTACCCCTCAAAGTGCTAACAGTGACCAGACCCAATATAATTGATTAATGGACCAAGCTACCCCAGGGATAACAGCGCAATCCCCCTCAAGAGCCCATATCGACAGGGGGGTTTACGACCTCGATGTTGGATCAGGACATCCTAATGGTGCAGCCGCTATTAAGGGTTCGTTTGTTCAACGATTAACAGTCCTACGTGATCTGAGTTCAGACCGGAGCAATCCAGGTCGGTTTCTATCTATGACACACTCTCCCCAGTACGAAAGGACCGGGAAAGTGGGGCCAATACCACAAGCACGCCCCCCCCCCTCTAAGCAGTGAAACCAACTAAACCGTGAAGAGGGCCTTCCCCCACCACTTTCAATCCTAGAAAAGGACCAGCTAGAGTGGCAGAGCCCGGCAAGTGCAGAAGGCTTAAGCCCTTTCCCCAGAGGTTCAAATCCTCTCCCTAGCTTCACCCATGATTCAAATAACAACACTAAGCTGCCTCATTATATCCCTCCTATACATCATCCCAATCCTGATTGCCGTAGCCTTCCTAACCCTAGTAGAACGGAAAATCCTAAGCTACATACAATCCCGCAAAGGCCCTAACGTTGTCGGGCCTTTTGGCCTACTTCAACCATTTGCGGACGGACTGAAACTATTTACCAAAGAGCCCATCCGACCCTCTACCTCTTCCCCACTTCTATTCATTCTGATACCAATACTAGCCCTTGTCCTAGCCCTCACCACTTGAGCACCACTACCACTCCCATTTCCCCTAGCAGATCTAAACCTCGGAGTTCTCTTCCTAATAGCCATGTCAAGCCTAGCCGTCTACTCAGTCCTATGATCAGGCTGAGCCTCGAACTCAAAATACGCACTAATCGGAGCCCTACGGGCAGTAGCACAGACCATTTCATACGAAGTGACACTGGCCATAATCCTGCTATCAATAATCATACTAAGCGGAAGCTACACACTCAGCTCCTTTGCCATCGCACAGGAGCCTCTATACTTCATTTTCTCCTCATGACCCCTAGCAATAATATGATACGTATCCACCCTAGCAGAGACAAACCGAGCTCCTTTTGACCTCACAGAGGGTGAATCTGAGCTAGTCTCAGGGTTTAACGTTGAATACGCCGCAGGACCCTTCGCCTTATTCTTCCTAGCTGAATATGCGAACATTATGCTAATAAATACACTTACAGCCATCATATTCCTAAACCCAAGCGCCCTAGGGCCACCCACAGAACTATTCCCCGTCATCCTAGCCACAAAAGTCCTCCTACTATCTTCTGGTTTCTTATGGGTCCGAGCTTCATACCCACGATTCCGATATGACCAACTAATGCACCTACTATGAAAAAACTTCCTACCCCTCACACTAGCTCTGTGCCTCTGACACATCAGCATACCTATCTGCTATGCAGGCCTACCTCCTTACATAAGGAAATGTGCCTGAACTACAAAGGGTCACTATGATAAAGTGAACATAGAGGTATAACAGCCCTCTCATTTCCTGTTGACCTTAGAAAAGTAGGAATTGAACCCACACAAGAGAAATCAAAATTCTCCATACTTCCCTTATATTATTTTCTAGTAGAGTCAGCTAATCAAGCTATCGGGCCCATACCCCGAAAATGATGGTTTAACCCCCTCCTCTACTAATGAACCCTTACGCGACCCCAATCATAACCTTCAGCCTCATCTTGGGCACCACCATCACAATTTCCAGCAACCACTGAGTTCTGGCCTGGACAGGACTGGAGATCAACGCACTAGCCATCATTCCCCTAATTGCCAAATCCCACCACCCACGAGCAGTAGAAGCCGCAACGAAATACTTCCTAACCCAAGCAGCTGCTTCCGCCCTGGTCCTATTCTCTAGCATAACCAATGCCTGAGTCACCGGCCAATGAGACATCACACAAATAAACCACCCAACCTCCTGTCTACTACTGACAGCAGCAATCGCTATTAAACTGGGCCTAGTGCCATTTCACTTCTGATTCCCAGAAGTACTACAAGGATCGCCACTAATAACAGCCCTGCTACTCTCGACCCTCATAAAATTCCCCCCACTAACCCTGCTCCTACTAACATCCAAATCCCTCGACCCAGCTCTACTCACCGCCATGGCCCTAGCCTCAACAGCACTAGGAGGCTGAATAGGACTGAACCAAACACAAACACGCAAAATCCTAGCCTTCTCGTCCATCTCCCACTTAGGCTGAATCGCCATCATCCTAGTTTACAGCCCCAAATTGGCCTTACTTACCTTCTACCTATACACAATCATAACATCAGCCGTATTCCTAGCCCTTAACAAAATCAAAGCCCTTAACCTATCCATGATCACAACCTCATGAACAAAAACCCCAGTGCTAAACGCCACCCTAATACTAGTACTTTTATCCCTAGCAGGCCTCCCCCCATTAACAGGCTTTATACCAAAGTGACTTATCATCCAAGAACTAACTAAACAGGAAATAACACCAGCAGCCATGGCAATTGCCATGCTATCACTGCTCAGCCTCTTCTTCTACCTACGCCTCGCATACCACTCAACAATTACCCTTCCCCCCAACTCCTCTAACCACATAAAACAATGATACACTAGCAAAGCCCCAAGCACACCTACTGCGGTCCTTGCCTCACTATCAATCCTCTTACTTCCCCTGTCCCCAATAATACATGCCATTGTCTAGAAACTTAGGATAACACCCCAAACCGAAGGCCTTCAAAGCCTTAAATAAGAGTTAAACCCTCTTAGTTTCTGCACATTAAGACTTACAGAATATTAACCTGTATCTTCTGAATGCAAGTCAGACGCTTTAATTAAGCTAAAGCCTCCCTAGACAGATGGGCTTCGATCCCACAAAACTCTAGTTAACAGCTAAATGCCTAAACCAATTGGCTTCTGCCTACAAAGACCCTGACGCACCCTAGTGCGCATCGATGAGCTTGCAACTCAACATGAATTTCACTACAGAGCCGATAAGAAGAGGAATTAAACCTCTGTAAAAAGGACTACAGCCTAACGCTTCAACACTCAGCCATCTTACCCGTCACCTTCATCAACCGATGACTATTTTCCACTAACCATAAGGATATTGGCACCCTGTACCTCATCTTCGGGGCATGAGCAGGAATAGTCGGCACCGCACTCAGCCTATTAATCCGCGCAGAACTAGGACAACCAGGAACTCTCCTAGGCGACGACCAAATTTACAATGTAATCGTTACCGCTCACGCCTTTGTAATAATCTTCTTTATAGTCATACCCATCATGATCGGAGGATTCGGCAACTGATTAGTCCCCCTCATAATTGGTGCCCCCGACATAGCATTCCCGCGAATAAACAACATAAGCTTTTGACTCCTCCCCCCATCATTCCTCCTCCTACTAGCCTCATCCACTGTAGAAGCTGGCGCCGGCACAGGCTGAACTGTCTACCCTCCCCTAGCAGGTGACCTTGCCCACGCCGGAGCTTCAGTAGACCTGGCTATCTTCTCACTCCACTTAGCCGGTATCTCCTCCATCCTTGGGGCCATCAACTTTATCACCACAGCCATCAACATAAAACCCCCCGCACTCTCACAATACCAAACCCCACTATTTGTCTGATCCGTACTAATTACCGCCATCCTACTCCTTCTATCACTCCCCGTACTCGCCGCCGGTATTACAATATTACTAACTGATCGAAACCTAAACACCACATTCTTCGACCCCGCTGGAGGAGGAGACCCAATCCTGTACCAACACCTATTCTGATTCTTCGGACACCCAGAAGTCTATATTCTGATCCTACCGGGGTTCGGAATCATCTCACACGTAGTCACGTACTACTCAGGCAAAAAGGAGCCCTTCGGCTACATGGGAATAGTCTGAGCCATACTATCCATCGGCTTCCTAGGATTCATCGTCTGAGCTCACCACATGTTTACAGTAGGAATAGACGTTGATACCCGAGCCTACTTTACATCAGCCACTATAATCATTGCCATCCCTACCGGAATCAAAGTATTTAGCTGACTAGCCACCCTGCACGGAGGAACAATCAAATGAGACCCCCCCCAATACTATGAGCTCTAGGATTTATCTTCCTATTTACCATCGGAGGATTAACAGGAATCGTTCTTGCAAACTCTTCCCTAGACATCGCCCTGCACGACACGTACTACGTAGTTGCCCACTTCCACTACGTCCTATCCATAGGCGCCGTCTTTGCCATTCTAGCAGGATTTACTCACTGATTCCCACTACTCACTGGGTTTACCCTACACCAAACATGAGCAAAAGCCCACTTCGGGGTAATATTTACAGGAGTAAACCTAACGTTCTTCCCCCAGCACTTCCTAGGCCTAGCAGGAATACCCCGACGATACTCGGACTATCCCGACGCCTACACACTATGAAACACCATTTCCTCCTAGTCCTAGGACTTAGAGAAACTCCAGTACTAAAAATAGTAAACACAAGCAATAATTTCATATACTTCACTCTCACTCACCACTCAACTATCAGCTAACCACACCCCCGTCCACATAGCTTAACACAAAGCATGGCACTGAAGTTGCCAAGATGGCATAAAACATGCCTGCGGACAAAAGACTTAGTCCTAACCTTACGGTTGGTTTTTGCTAAATATATACATGCAAGTATCCGCGCCCCAGTGTAAACGCCCTCGACCACCTACCCCCATACAGGCCTTGAGGAGCGGGTATCAGGCACACCCAAGTAGTAGCCCAAGACGCCTCGCTAAGCCACGCCCCCACGGGTATTCAGCAGTAATTAACATTAAGCAATGAGTGCAAACTTGACTTAGTTATAGCAACAGCCTAACTTCAAGGGTTGGTAAATCTTGTGCCAGCCACCGCGGTCATACAAGAAACCCAAATCAACCGTCCTATTGACACGGCGTAAAGAGTGGTAAAATGCCTATCCTAGCTAACTAAGATCAAAATGCAACTAAGCTGTCATAAGCCCAAGATGCACCTAAACACACCATTAAGATGATCTTAGGAACTAACGACTGATTTAAACCCACGAAAGCCAGGGCCCAAACTGGGATTAGATACCCCACTATGCCTGGCCCTAAATCTTGATACTTACTTTACCGAAGTATCCGCCAGAGAACTACGAGCACAAACGCTTAAAACTCTAAGGACTTGGCGGTGCCCCAAACCCACCTAGAGGAGCCTGTTCTACAATCGATAATCCCCGATTAACCCAACCACCCCTTGCCAACACAGCCTACATACCGCCGTCGCCAGCCCACCTCGAATGAGAGCACAACAGTGGACACAATAGCACCCCGCTAATAAGACAGGTCAAGGTATAGCCTATGGAGTGGAAGAAATGGGCTACATTCCCTATTCATAGGGCACACGGAAAGAAGCGTGAAACCACTTCTGGAAGGCGGATTTAGCAGTAAAGTGGGACAATAGAGCCTACTTTAAGCCGGCCCTGGGGCACGTACATGGTTAAACATGCCTGTTAGTAGTGTGGCGAGCCATAGTGGGAAGGCTAGGGCTATGTTCATAGATAGTTGGGTGGTTGGGGTGAATGTATATGGAAGGAGGCCTAGAAGGTTGATTGTAAGAAGTATGATTATTAGGGATGTAAATATTATGGCTCATTTGTGGCCATTTTTGTTGAGTGGGACTATTAGTTGTTTTGTGATTAGGTGAAGGAGTCATGTTTGGATAGTAGAAAGGCGGTTGTTGATTCATCGGTTGTTTGGGGACGGGAATAGTAGGGCTGGGAAGAGTAGGGATAGTAGGATTAAGGGGATGCCGAATAGATTGGGGCTGGAAAATTGGTCAAAGAAGCTTAGGTTCATGGTCAGGATCATGGTGTGGGTTTGGTAGTGAGGGAGGTCTTATTTGATGGGGGGTTGGTTGTGGTGAAGGCTAGTAGTTTTGGTTGGATGAGGAGTGCTAGGGTTAATCAGGTTATAATTATGATTGAAAATCATGGTGCGGGGTTAAGCTGTGGCATATCATTAAGGAGGGGGAAGTCCCTCTTTGGCTAGCTTAAAAGGCTAGTGCTGTTGCATAGCTTCTTAATGATTAGGATGATGATAGAAGGGACGATCAGGCCTCGAAATGTGGGAGTGGGGTTGATTCTACTACAATGGGTATGTAGCTGTGATTAGCCCCGCAAATTTCTGAGCATTGTCCGTAAAAAATCCCAGGCCGGGTGGTAATGAATGAAGTTTGGTTTAGTCGGCCTGGGATTGCGTCTGTTTTAACTCCGAGCGTTGGGACTGCTCAGGAGTGGAGTACGTCTCCTGCAGTAATGATCACGCGGATGGGGGATTCTATTGGGATAACTACGCGGTGGTCAACTTCTAGCAGTCGGAAGTGGCCGTTGGGTAAGTCTGGGGTGGGCACTATGTAGGAGTCGAATGATAGGTCTTTGAAGTCTGTGTATTCGTAGCTTCAGTATCATTGGTGGTCGATGGCTTTTAGGGTGAGGTCTGGTTCATCGATTTTGTCCATTATGTAGAGGATTTGTAGGGATGGGAGGGCGAGGAGTACCAGGACGATAGCAGGTAGGATTGTCCAGATCAGCTCTACTTCTTGGGCGTCTACAGCATTGGACGAGAGTTTTTCTGTTAGTATGTGGGCTAAAAGGTAGAGAACTAGGCTGCAGATAGCTAGGGCAACGATTAGGGCGTGGTCGTGGAATTCAACGAGTTCTTCTATGATGGGTGATGAGGCGTCTTGGAATCCTAGTTGGGAGTGGTTGGCCACATGAGATGTACAGGATTTTTACCTGTGATTTAGTCTTGACAAGGCTATGTAATTGGTTTACTAACATCTCATAAGAAAGAAGCATGAGCGGTGAATGCAGTTGGCTTGAAACCAGCATGTGAGGGTTCGATTCCTTCCTTTCTTGTACTACTGGGGTGGGGCCTTCTATTGCTGCGGGCAGTCATGGGTGGAGTCCAAATTGGGCGGATTTTCCTGCGGCTGCGAGGATTAATCCTATGAGGGGGAGGATTGGGGTTTGGTGGGGGTGTACGGCTTGTTGGATCTCTCAGGTGTTGAATGTTGAAGCTAGTCATGCTATGCTCAGGATCAGTCCGATGTCTCCGATTCGGTTGTAGATTACGGCTTGTAGGGCGGCGGTGTTGGCATCTGCTCGGCCTTGTCATCAGCCGATGAGAAGGAAGGACATGATTCGTACTCCTTCCCAGCCTACGAATAGGAGGAATATGTTGTTTGCGGTTGTTAGGAGGAGTATGGCGACTAGGAATGTCAGTAGGTAGGTGAAAAATTTTGTTACGTATGGCTCTGAGGCCATGTATCATATGGCGAATTGTAGGATTGATCATGTTACAAATAGGGCGATTGGAAGAAATGTTATTGAGTATTGGTCTATTTTTAGGCTCAGGGGGATTTTAAAGTTTATAATGAATTTTCACTCCCAGTGGCAGGTGACAGATTCTACTCCCGAGTAGATGAATGCGGTTGTAGGGGCTAGGCTAATTAGGAATGCGGTTTTAACAGCGCGGGTGGTGGCTTGTGGGGTGTTTTTAAAGTTTTTAAATAGAAATGGCAGGATGATTGGGGTTAGGAGGATTGTCAGCGTGAGTAGTGTGAGGGAGTTGATTAGTAGTGTGGGGTTCACTACTTTTACTTGGATTTGCACCAAGATGGGTGGTTCCTAAGACCAGTGGATTGCTGTTATCCTTTAAAAGTAAGGGGGCTGAGGTTTTAGGCTCAGATGTAAGAGTTAGCAGCTCTTGTTGGTTAAACCCTCCCCTCGGCAGGTAAGAAGGTTTGAACTTCTATTCTTAGAATCACAGTCTAATGTTTGGTTTAAACTATACTTGCATGAGGGGATTCCGGAGATCAGTTCGGGTTTGAGGATTAGGAGGAATATTGGGATAATGTGTTGTAGGTTAAGGGCTTTGATTTTGTTAAGGGCTAGGAATACGGCTGATGTTATGATTGTGTATAGGTAGAAGGTAAGTAAGGCCAATTTGGGGCTGTAAACTAGGATGATGGCGATTCAGCCTAAGTGGGAGATGGACGAGAAGGCTAGGATTTTGCGTGTTTGTGTTTGGTTCAGTCCTATTCAGCCTCCTAGTGCTGTTGAGGCTAGGGCCATGGCGGTGAGTAGAGCTGGGTCGAGGGATTTGGATGTTAGTAGGAGCAGGGTTAGTGGGGGGAATTTTATGAGGGTCGAGAGTAGCAGGGCTGTTATTAGTGGCGATCCTTGTAGTACTTCTGGGAATCAGAAGTGAAATGGCACTAGGCCCAGTTTAATAGCGATTGCTGCTGTCAGTAGTAGACAGGAGGTTGGGTGGTTTATTTGTGTGATGTCTCATTGGCCGGTGACTCAGGCATTGGTTATGCTAGAGAATAGGACCAGGGCGGAAGCAGCTGCTTGGGTTAGGAAGTATTTCGTTGCGGCTTCTACTGCTCGTGGGTGGTGGGATTTGGCAATTAGGGGAATGATGGCTAGTGTGTTGATCTCCAGTCCTGTCCAGGCCAGAACTCAGTGGTTGCTGGAAATTGTGATTGTGGTGCCCAAGATGAGGCTGAAGGTTATGATTGGGGTCGCGTAAGGGTTCATTAGTAGAGGAGGGGGTTAAACCATCATTTTCGGGGTATGGGCCCGATAGCTTGATTAGCTGACTCTACTAGAAAATAATATAAGGGAAGTATGGAGAATTTTGATTTCTCTTGTGTGGGTTCAATTCCTACTTTTCTAAGGTCAACAGGAAATGAGAGGGCTGTTATACCTCTATGTTCACTTTATCATAGTGACCCTTTGTAGTTCAGGCACATTTCCTTATGTAAGGAGGTAGGCCTGCATAGCAGATAGGTATGCTGATGTGTCAGAGGCACAGAGCTAGTGTGAGGGGTAGGAAGTTTTTTCATAGTAGGTGCATTAGTTGGTCATATCGGAATCGTGGGTATGAAGCTCGGACCCATAAGAAACCAGAAGATAGTAGGAGGACTTTTGTGGCTAGGATGACGGGGAATAGTTCTGTGGGTGGCCCTAGGGCGCTTGGGTTTAGGAATATGATGGCTGTAAGTGTATTTATTAGCATAATGTTCGCATATTCAGCTAGGAAGAATAAGGCGAAGGGTCCTGCGGCGTATTCAACGTTAAACCCTGAGACTAGCTCAGATTCACCCTCTGTGAGGTCAAAAGGAGCTCGGTTTGTCTCTGCTAGGGTGGATACGTATCATATTATTGCTAGGGGTCATGAGGAGAAAATGAAGTATAGAGGCTCCTGTGCGATGGCAAAGGAGCTGAGTGTGTAGCTTCCGCTTAGTATGATTATTGATAGCAGGATTATGGCCAGTGTCACTTCGTATGAAATGGTCTGTGCTACTGCCCGTAGGGCTCCGATTAGTGCGTATTTTGAGTTCGAGGCTCAGCCTGATCATAGGACTGAGTAGACGGCTAGGCTTGACATGGCTATTAGGAAGAGAACTCCGAGGTTTAGATCTGCTAGGGGAAATGGGAGTGGTAGTGGTGCTCAAGTGGTGAGGGCTAGGACAAGGGCTAGTATTGGTATCAGAATGAATAGAAGTGGGGAAGAGGTAGAGGGTCGGATGGGCTCTTTGGTAAATAGTTTCAGTCCGTCCGCAAATGGTTGAAGTAGGCCAAAAGGCCCGACAACGTTAGGGCCTTTGCGGGATTGTATGTAGCTTAGGATTTTCCGTTCTACTAGGGTTAGGAAGGCTACGGCAATCAGGATTGGGATGATGTATAGGAGGGATATAACGAGGCAGCTTAGTGTTGTTATTTGAATCATGGGTGAAGCTAGGGAGAGGATTTGAACCTCTGGGGAAAGGGCTTAAGCCTTCTGCACTTGCCGGGCTCTGCCACTCTAGCTGGTCCTTTTCTAGGATTGAAAGTGGTGGGGGAAGGCCCTCTTCACGGTTTAGTTGGTTTCACTGCTTAGAGGGGGGGGGCGTGCTTGTGGTATTGGCCCCACTTTCCCGGTCCTTTCGTACTGGGGAGAGTGTGTCATAGATAGAAACCGACCTGGATTGCTCCGGTCTGAACTCAGATCACGTAGGACTGTTAATCGTTGAACAAACGAACCCTTAATAGCGGCTGCACCATTAGGATGTCCTGATCCAACATCGAGGTCGTAAACCCCCCTGTCGATATGGGCTCTTGAGGGGGATTGCGCTGTTATCCCTGGGGTAGCTTGGTCCATTAATCAATTATATTGGGTCTGGTCACTGTTAGCACTTTGAGGGGTAGCTCTAGGTAAAGAGGTATGGTCTTGTTTTTGGAGGATTTGTTCTCCTCCAAGGTCGCCCCAACCGAAAAATATCGACCAGGCTCTGCGATGGTAGTGGCCCCAGTGGGGTTGATTGAGGATTCACGGTGGTCGTTGATTTTTAAGTTCCACAGGGTCTTCTCGTCTTATGTTCACATCCCCGCTTTTGCACGGGGAGATCAATTTCACTGATTATCTGTGAGAGACAGTTAAGACCTCGTTTAGCCATTCATACAAGTCTCGATTTATGGGACAATTGATTGCGCTACCTTTGCACGGTTAGGATACCGCGGCCGTTAAACCTAAGTCACCGGGCAGGCATCACCTTCAATACTTGTTTAATTTGCTGAAGGCTATGTTTTTGGTAAACAGTCGGGCCTTATTAATTTGCCGAGTTCCTTTCACAGATTTTAATCGCTCTTATAGGCGCTCCTGAGTCGGGTTAACAGGGTTAGTTAATACGTGGTCTTGTAGGGGTTTTTGTATCTGTCTAGGTCTGTTAATAATGTTTCTATGTAAGCTTGCGCCGTTAGAGGGGTGTGGCCCTGAGTTACTTATTTTAGCATTAATTCTCCTATATTCATAGGTTGACCTGTTTGTGATAAGGGAATCATCTTATTTTGGTATTTTTAGGTGGTGAAGCTTTGACGCACTCTTTTTTGATGGCTGCTTTAGGGCCCACGGTAGGATCAGTAGTAAGAATTATCCGCTAGTCGAGGTTGTGTCCTTTTTTAATGGAGCTGTCCCTCCATTAAATAGCTCTTAATCATCTCATTAGGGTTCAGGATGTCCGGTAGGGAGGATTAAGGGGGAACTTAGATTCGTTTCACAGGTAACCAGCTATCACCCAGCTCGGTTGGCTTTTCACCTCTACTGACAAGTCATCCCACTCTTTTGCAACAGAGACGGGTTCGCTCTCTTTAACTGCTTGAAAGTAGCTCGCTTGGGTTTCGGGGGGGCAAACTTTAGTTCACTTTGCTTGGTTGTTCTCGCTAAACCATGATGCAAAAGGTACAAGGGTTGATCTTTGCTGTCTGTCGCTTTGATTGTTTCACTGCTATTTCATCTTTCCCTTACGGTACTGGGGTCTCTATCGCGTCTAAGTGTCTTTTCTATCGCCTATACTAAGACTGTAAAATGCTTTAGTTTAATTAGTTTAGTAAATTCTTTAGTTTTGGTGTACTATTTGTGTGGTTGAGCTTCATTACTCATATAGGCGCTCCTGAGTCGGGTTAACAGGGTTAGTTAATACGTGGTCTTGTAGGGGTTTTTGTATCTGTCTAGGTCTGTTAATAATGTTTCTATGTAAGCTTGCGCCGTTAGAGGGGTGTGGCCCTGTACATGAGGGGCCTAGGATGATTCCTAGGATTGTTATGAGGATGGCAGCGGTTTTGGTGATAAGGGGTATGGTTATTGGGGGGGTTTTGGTTGGTGTGATGAAAGAGGTAATGATTATTCCTGCTGTAATGCTGCCTAGGGCGAGTCGGGTTAGGGGGGCGGTGATTAGTGGGTTGTTTTCGTTTATTGATACTATTGGGGGGATTCGGGTTTGTCCAGCTTGGACTAGGATGGTTATGCGGATGCTGTAGGTTGCGGTGAATGCTGTGGCTATAAGGGTTAGGAGTAGGGCTCAAGTATTTAGGTATGATGTGTTTAAGCTTTCGATGATGAGGTCTTTTGAGTAGAATCCGGCTAGGAATGGGGTTCCTATCAGCGCCAGGTTTCCGATGGTTAGGCAGGAAGTAGTGACTGGGAGTATTTTCTGTAGGCCTCCTATCTTTCGGATATCTTGTTCTCCGTTTAGGTTGTGCATGATAGACCCTGAGCATAGGAATAGTAGGTTACGGGATAATGTGGAGTGTTATGAGCAGGTGTTCTCGCGTGGTTGAGTTTTGCATAGATGTGATGTGGGAGGGGATTGAGCCTCGTTGGGTCATTAGTAGTACGAATAAGGTGTAGGAGGCGGTTAGTAGGGTTGCGATTCCTGTTAGGATGATCGTGAAGGCAGATCAGTTGAATAAGGTGATTATAATGGTTAGCTCTGCTATGAGGTTTGTTGTTGGGGGTAAGGCTATGTTTGTTAGATTGGCCAGCAATCATCAGGTAGCTATGAGTGGTAGGAGAGGTTGTAGGCCTCGTGTGAGTAGTAGAATTCGGCTGTGCGTACGTTCATAGTTTGTGTTGGCTAGGCAGAATAGTATGGAGGAAGTTAGTCCATGGGAAATTATTAGCATCATTGCCCCTGAGAATGATCAGTGGGTTTGGATTATTCCTGCGGCGATAACTAGGCCTATGTGGCTAACGGATGAATAAGCGATTAGTGATTTTAGGTCTGTCTGTCGTAGGCAGATTGAGCTAGTCATTAGGGCGCCTCATAGGGCCAGGGTTAGGAAGGGGTAGTGCAGGAGGTTGGACAGTGGGCCCATAAATAGAGTGACTCGTATAATTCCGTATCCTCCTAGCTTTAGTAGTAGGGCGGCGAGGAGTATTGAGCCTGCGATGGGTGCTTCTACGTGGGCTTTTGGCAGTCAGAGGTGTAGGCCGTATAGTGGGGCTTTTACTATGAATGCTATGAGCAGTGCTAGACCTGATAGTATTCCTGTCCATGAGGTGGATAGGGTTGGGTGGGTTAGTTGTAGGGTTGGCAGGTGCAGGGTGCCAATTTTCACGTATAGGTGTATGATTGTGATTAGCAGGGGTAGAGAGCTTACTGGCGTGTAGAATAGCAGGTAGATGCCAGCGCTTAGGCGTTCTGGTTGGTTCCCCCATCGGGTGATTAAGATTAGGGTGGGAATGAGGGTTGCTTCAAATGAGATGTAAAATAGTGCTAGTTCTGTGGTGGAAAAGGCTAGTAGGATGAATGGCTGGACTGCGACTAAGGTTGAGATAAAGATTCGTTTGCGTTGTAGGGGTTCTTGTTGCAGGTGGTTTTGGCTTGCTATGATTATGAGTGGGAGTAGTCAGCAGGATAGTACTAGGAGGGGGGATGAGATTTGGTCAATTCCTGTTCAGTTGGATAAAAATTTGTAGGGGTAGTAGGTTGGGATTAATCACTGTAGGCTTAGGGCAGCGATTAGGAGGCTGTATAAGGTGGTGTTAGTCCATAGAAATTTTGGTGGAGACAGCAGGGCTGTTGGAAGAAGTATGATTGTGGGTAGGATGATTTTTAGCATTGCAGGAGGTTTAGGTTGTGTAGATGGTCGGAGCCATGTGTGCGGGTGGAGGCTACTAGGATGGCCAGGCCTGTGCCCGCCTCACACGCTGAGAAGGTTAGCATGAGAATTGGTACCATGGTGAATGAGGAGACTTGGTTTTCGATGGATCATATTGATAGGCCTACGAATATCGATAATATTATGCTTTCAAGGCATAGTAGGGCGGATACTAGGTGGGTTCGGTGGAAGGCTAGTCCTAGTCCGCTGAAAATGAAGGCTGAGTAGAAGCTTAAATGTAGGGGCGACATAAGAAAGTTACAGGGTTGGCTGTAATCTGCTGGGTCGAAACCAGCTATCTTTTTGGTTAGACTAACTTTCTGTTATTCTGCTCATTCTAGGCCCCCTTGAATTCACTCGTAGGCCAGTCCGAGTGTTAGGAGAAGGAGGATCACTACAGTTCAGGTGAGGGTCATTAGGGGGGATTGGAGTTGGACGGCTCATGGCAGGGGGAGTAGGAGGGCGATTTCTAGGTCGAATAGGACGAACAGGATGGCTACTGAGGAAGAATCGGACTGAGAATGGTAATCGAGCAGATCCAAGTGGGTCGAATCCACATTCGTACGGTGAGAGTTTCTCTGAGTCGGGGTTTATTTGGGCGAGTCAGAAGTTTAATGCGGTTAGGGCGGCGCTTAGGATTGATGATAGGGCGAATATGAACATGAGTGCGTTCATTGCTCTCCTCTGGGTTTATACCAGATTCTAGAGATTGGAAGTCAATTGTAATTAATATACTAGAAGAGCAAGATCCTCATCAGTAGATGGTTATGTAGAGGAATAGTCAGATGACGTCTACGAAGTGTCAGTATCAGGCTGCTGCCTCGAATCCGAAGTGGTGGTCTGATGTAAAGTGGAACTTGATCAGTCGGAAGAGGCAGACGGTCAGGAAGGAGGATCCGATGATTACGTGGAGTCCGTGGAATCCAGTGGCAACGAAGAAGGTAGATCCGTAGACGCTATCGGCGATTGAGAATGGGGCTTCGTGGTATTCTATTGCTTGTAGGGCTGTGAAGTAGAATCCCAGGAGGATCGTTAGGGTTAGGGCGTGGATGGCGTGTTTTCGGTTTCCTTCTGTGATGCTGTGATGGGCTCACGTTACGGTAACGCCTGAGGCTAGTAGGATGGCTGTGTTTAGTAGGGGGACTTCTATCGGGTTGAGTGGTTTAATTCCTGTTGGGGGTCATTGGCCTCCTAGTTCTGGGGTTGGGGCCAGGCTCGAGTGGAAGAACGCTCAGAAGAACCCTAAGAAGAAGAATGCTTCGGATGTGATGAAAAGGATTATGCCGTATCGTAGGCCTTTTTGGACTGTGGGAGTGTGATGGCCTTGGAAGGTGCTTTCTCGTACAATGTCTCGTCATCATTGGAGTATTACTAGGAGTATTGAGATGAGGCCTAGGGTTAGTAGTATGGATGAGTTGTAGTGGAATCACATGATTAATCCTGAGGTTGTGAGTAGGGCGGCGGCTGCCCCGAAGATTGGTCAAGGGCTTGGGTCAACTATGTGGTATGAGTGTGCTTGGTGTGCCATTAGATGTTTTCTTGTAAGTATAGGCTTAGAAGGAGCACGAAGACGTAGGCCTGGATTATGGCTACTGCTACTTCTAGGATGGTTAGGAGTAGTAGGATGATTATTGTTAGGATGGATACTGCAGGAAGGGTGGGTATTAATGCAATGGAGGCTGTAGAGATGAGTTGGATGAGTAAGTGTCCTGCTGTAAGGTTGGCTGTAAGGCGGACTCCGAGGGCTAGGGGGCGGATTAGTAGGCTGGTTGTTTCGATCAGGATTAGTGCGGGGATTAGGGGTGTAGGGGTACCTTCGGGTAATAGGTGGGCTAAAGAGGCTGATGGTTGGTTTCGTAGGCCTGTTAGTAGTGTGGCGAGCCATAGTGGGAAGGCTAGGGCTATGTTCATAGATAGTTGGGTGGTTGGGGTGAATGTATATGGAAGGAGGCCTAGAAGGTTGATTGTAAGAAGTATGATTATTAGGGATGTAAATATTATGGCTCATTTGTGGCCATTTTTGTTGAGTGGGACTATTAGTTGTTTTGTGATTAGGTGAAGGAGTCATGTTTGGATAGTAGAAAGGCGGTTGTTGATTCATCGGTTGTTTGGGGACGGGAATAGTAGGGCTGGGAAGAGTAGGGATAGTAGGATTAAGGGGATGCCAAATAGATTGGGGCTGGAAAATTGGTCAAAGAAGCTTAGGTTCATGGTCAGGATCATGGTGTGGGTTTGGTAGTGAGGGAGGTCTTATTTGATGGGGGGTTGGTTGTGGTGAAGGCTAGTAGTTTTGGTTGGATGAGGAGTGCTAGGGTTAATCAGGTTATAATTATGATTGAAAATCATGGTGCGGGGTTAAGCTGTGGCATATCATTAAGGAGGGGGAAGTCCCTCTTTGGCTAGCTTAAAAGGCTAGTGCTGTTGCATAGCTTCTTAATGATTAGGATGATGATAGAAGGGACGATCAGGCCTCGAAATGTGGGAGTGGGGTTGATTCTACTACAATGGGTATGTAGCTGTGATTAGCCCCGCAAATTTCTGAGCATTGTCCGTAAAAAATCCCAGGCCGGGTGGTAATGAATGAAGTTTGGTTTAGTCGGCCTGGGATTGCGTCTGTTTTAACTCCGAGCGTTGGGACTGCTCAGGAGTGGAGTACGTCTCCTGCAGTAATGATCACGTGGATGGGGGATTCTATTGGGATAACTACGCGGTGGTCAACTTCTAGCAGTCGGAAGTGGCCGTTGGGTAAGTCTGGGGTGGGCACTATGTAGGAGTCGAATGATAGGTCTTTGAAGTCTGTGTATTCGTAGCTTCAGTATCATTGGTGGCCGATGGCTTTTAGGGTGAGGTCTGGTTCATCGATTTTGTCCATTATGTAGAGGATTTGTAGGGATGGGAGGGCGAGGAGTACCAGGACGATAGCAGGTAGGATTGTCCAGATCAGCTCTACTTCTTGGGCGTCTACAGCATTGGACGAGAGTTTTTCTGTTAGTATGTGGGCTAAAAGGTAGAGAACTAGGCTGCAGATAGCTAGGGCAACGATTAGGGCGTGGTCGTGGAATTCAACGAGTTCTTCTATGATGGGTGATGAGGCGTCTTGGAATCCTAGTTGGGAGTGGTTGGCCACATGAGATGTACAGGATTTTTACCTGTGATTTAGTCTTGACAAGGCTATGTAATTGGTTTACTAACGTCTCATAAGAAAGAAGCATGAGCGGTGAATGCAGTTGGCTTGAAACCAGCATGTGAGGGTTCGATTCCTTCCTTTCTTGTACTTGGACGAAGGCCGGTTCCTCGAAAGTACGGTATGGGGGAGGGCAGCCGTGGATTCATTCAACGTTTGTGGTAGTTAGTTCTGGTTGTAGGACTTTTCGTTTGGCCGAAAAGGCTTCTCAGATGATGAATATTAGTATGATTACGGCTACTATTGAGATTAGGGAGCCGATGGAGGAAATGGTGTTTCATAGTGTGTAGGCGTCGGGATAGTCCGAGTATCGTCGGGGTATTCCTGCTAGGCCTAGGAAGTGCTGGGGGAAGAACGTTAGGTTTACTCCTGTAAATATTACCCCGAAGTGGGCTTTTGCTCATGTTTGGTGTAGGGTAAACCCAGTGAGTAGTGGGAATCAGTGAGTAAATCCTGCTAGAATGGCAAAGACGGCGCCTATGGATAGGACGTAGTGGAAGTGGGCAACTACGTAGTACGTGTCGTGCAGGGCGATGTCTAGGGAAGAGTTTGCAAGAACGATTCCTGTTAATCCTCCGATGGTAAATAGGAAGATAAATCCTAGAGCTCATAGTATTGGGGGGGGTCTCATTTGATTGTTCCTCCGTGCAGGGTGGCTAGTCAGCTAAATACTTTGATTCCGGTAGGGATGGCAATGATTATAGTGGCTGATGTAAAGTAGGCTCGGGTATCAACGTCTATTCCTACTGTAAACATGTGGTGAGCTCAGACGATGAATCCTAGGAAGCCGATGGATAGTATGGCTCAGACTATTCCCATGTAGCCGAAGGGCTCCTTTTTGCCTGAGTAGTACGTGACTACGTGTGAGATGATTCCGAACCCCGGTAGGATCAGAATATAGACTTCTGGGTGTCCGAAGAATCAGAATAGGTGTTGGTACAGGATTGGGTCTCCTCCTCCAGCGGGGTCGAAGAATGTGGTGTTTAGGTTTCGATCAGTTAGTAATATTGTAATACCGGCGGCGAGTACGGGGAGTGATAGAAGGAGTAGGATGGCGGTAATTAGTACGGATCAGACAAATAGTGGGGTTTGGTATTGTGAGAGTGCGGGGGGTTTTATGTTGATGGCTGTGGTGATAAAGTTGATGGCCCCAAGGATGGAGGAGATACCGGCTAAGTGGAGTGAGAAGATAGCCAGGTCTACTGAAGCTCCGGCGTGGGCAAGGTCACCTGCTAGGGGAGGGTAGACAGTTCAGCCTGTGCCGGCGCCAGCTTCTACAGTGGATGAGGCTAGTAGGAGGAGGAATGATGGGGGGAGGAGTCAAAAGCTTATGTTGTTTATTCGCGGGAATGCTATGTCGGGGGCACCGATTATGAGGGGGACTAATCAGTTGCCGAATCCTCCGATCATGATGGGTATGACTATAAAGAAGATTATTACAAAGGCGTGAGCGGTAACGATTACATTGTAAATTTGGTCGTCGCCTAGGAGAGTTCCTGGTTGTCCTAGTTCTGCACGGATTAATAGGCTGAGTGCGGTGCCGACTATTCCTGCTCATGCCCCGAAGATGAGGTACAGGGTGCCAATATCCTTATGGTTAGTGGAAAATAGTCATCGGTTGATGAAGGTGACGGGTAAGATGGCTGAGTGTTGAAGCGTTAGGCTGTAGTCCTTTTTACAGAGGTTTAATTCCTCTTCTTATCGGCTCTGTAGTGAAATTCATGTTGAGTTGCAAGCTCATCGATGCGCACTAGGGTGCGTCAGGGTCTTTGTAGGCAGAAGCCAATTGGTTTAGGCATTTAGCTGTTAACTAGAGTTTTGTGGGATCGAAGCCCATCTGTCTAGGGAGGCTTTAGCTTAATTAAAGCGTCTGACTTGCATTCAGAAGATACAGGTTAATATTCTGTAAGTCTTAATGTGCAGAAACTAAGAGGGTTTAACTCTTATTTAAGGCTTTGAAGGCCTTCGGTTTGGGGTGTTATCCTAAGTTTCTAGACAATGGCATGTATTATTGGGGACAGGGGAAGTAAGAGGATTGATAGTGAGGCAAGGACCGCAGTAGGTGTGCTTGGGGCTTTGCTAGTGTATCATTGTTTTATGTGGTTAGAGGAGTTGGGGGGAAGGGTAATTGTTGAGTGGTATGCGAGGCGTAGGTAGAAGAAGAGGCTGAGCAGTGATAGCATGGCAATTGCCATGGCTGCTGGTGTTATTTCCTGTTTAGTTAGTTCTTGGATGATAAGTCACTTTGGTATAAAGCCTGTTAATGGGGGGAGGCCTGCTAGGGATAAAAGTACTAGTATTAGGGTGGCGTTTAGCACTGGGGTTTTTGTTCATGAGGTTGTGATCATGGATAGGTTAAGGGCTTTGATTTTGTTAAGGGCTAGGAATACGGCTGATGTTATGATTGTGTATAGGTAGAAGGTAAGTAAGGCCAATTTGGGGCTGTAAACTAGGATGATGGCGATTCAGCCTAAGTGGGAGATGGACGAGAAGGCTAGGATTTTGCGTGTTTGTGTTTGGTTCAGTCCTATTCAGCCTCCTAGTGCTGTTGAGGCTAGGGCCATGGCGGTGAGTAGAGCTGGGTCGAGGGATTTGGATGTTAGTAGGAGCAGGGTTAGTGGGGGGAATTTTATGAGGGTCGAGAGTAGCAGGGCTGTTATTAGTGGCGATCCTTGTAGTACTTCTGGGAATCAGAAGTGAAATGGCACTAGGCCCAGTTTAATAGCGATTGCTGCTGTCAGTAGTAGACAGGAGGTTGGGTGGTTTATTTGTGTGATGTCTCATTGGCCGGTGACTCAGGCATTGGTTATGCTAGAGAATAGGACCAGGGCGGAAGCAGCTGCTTGGGTTAGGAAGTATTTCGTTGCGGCTTCTACTGCTCGTGGGTGGTGGGATTTGGCAATTAGGGGAATGATGGCTAGTGTGTTGATCTCCAGTCCTGTCCAGGCCAGAACTCAGTGGTTGCTGGAAATTGTGATGGTGGTGCCCAAGATGAGGCTGAAGGTTATGATTGGGGTCGCGTAAGGGTTCATTAGTAGAGGAGGGGGTTAAACCATCATTTTCGGGGTATGGGCCCGATAGCTTGATTAGCTGACTCTACTAGAAAATAATATAAGGGAAGTATGGAGAATTTTGATTTCTCTTGTGTGGGTTCAATTCCTACTTTTCTAAGGTCAACAGGAAATGAGAGGGCTGTTATACCTCTATGTTCACTTTATCATAGTGACCCTTTGTAGTTCAGGCACATTTCCTTATGTAAGGAGGTAGGCCTGCATAGCAGATAGGTATGCTGATGTGTCAGAGGCACAGAGCTAGTGTGAGGGGTAGGAAGTTTTTTCATAGTAGGTGCATTAGTTGGTCATATCGGAATCGTGGGTATGAAGCTCGGACCCATAAGAAACCAGAAGATAGTAGGAGGACTTTTGTGGCTAGGATGACGGGGAATAGTTCTGTGGGTGGCCCTAGGGCGCTTGGGTTTAGGAATATGATGGCTGTAAGTGTATTTATTAGCATAATGTTCGCATATTCAGCTAGGAAGAATAAGGCGAAGGGTCCTGCGGCGTATTCAACGTTAAACCCTGAGACTAGCTCAGATTCACCCTCTGTGAGGTCAAAAGGAGCTCGGTTTGTCTCTGCTAGGGTGGATACGTATCATATTATTGCTAGGGGTCATGAGGAGAAAATGAAGTATAGAGGCTCCTGTGCGATGGCAAAGGAGCTGAGTGTGTAGCTTCCGCTTAGTATGATTATTGATAGCAGGATTATGGCCAGTGTCACTTCGTATGAAATGGTCTGTGCTACTGCCCGTAGGGCTCCGATTAGTGCGTATTTTGAGTTCGAGGCTCAGCCTGATCATAGGACTGAGTAGACGGCTAGGCTTGACATGGCTATTAGGAAGAGAACTCCGAGGTTTAGATCTGCTAGGGGAAATGGGAGTGGTAGTGGTGCTCAAGTGGTGAGGGCTAGGACAAGGGCTAGTATTGGTATCAGAATGAATAGAAGTGGGGAAGAGGTAGAGGGTCGGATGGGCTCTTTGGTAAATAGTTTCAGTCCGTCCGCAAATGGTTGAAGTAGGCCAAAAGGCCCGACAACGTTAGGGCCTTTGCGGGATTGTATGTAGCTTAGGATTTTCCGTTCTACTAGGGTTAGGAAGGCTACGGCAATCAGGATTGGGATGATGTATAGGAGGGATATAACGAGGCAGCTTAGTGTTGTTATTTGAATCATGGGTGAAGCTAGGGAGAGGATTTGAACCTCTGGGGAAAGGGCTTAAGCCTTCTGCACTTGCCGGGCTCTGCCACTCTAGCTGGTCCTTTTCTAGGATTGAAAGTGGTGGGGGAAGGCCCTCTTCACGGTTTAGTTGGTTTCACTGCTTAGAGGGGGGGGGCGTGCTTGTGGTATTGGCCCCACTTTCCCGGTCCTTTCGTACTGGGGAGAGTGTGTCATAGATAGAAACCGACCTGGATTGCTCCGGTCTGAACTCAGATCACGTAGGACTGTTAATCGTTGAACAAACGAACCCTTAATAGCGGCTGCACCATTAGGATGTCCTGATCCAACATCGAGGTCGTAAACCCCCCTGTCGATATGGGCTCTTGAGGGGGATTGCGCTGTTATCCCTGGGGTAGCTTGGTCCATTAATCAATTATATTGGGTCTGGTCACTGTTAGCACTTTGAGGGGTAGCTCTAGGTAAAGAGGTATGGTCTTGTTTTTGGAGGATTTGTTCTCCTCCAAGGTCGCCCCAACCGAAAAATATCGACCAGGCTCTGCGATGGTAGTGGCCCCAGTGGGGTTGATTGAGGATTCACGGTGGTCGTTGATTTTTAAGTTCCACAGGGTCTTCTCGTCTTATGTTCACATCCCCGCTTTTGCACGGGGAGATCAATTTCACTGATTATCTGTGAGAGACAGTTAAGACCTCGTTTAGCCATTCATACAAGTCTCGATTTATGGGACAATTGATTGCGCTACCTTTGCACGGTTAGGATACCGCGGCCGTTAAACCTAAGTCACCGGGCAGGCATCACCTTCAATACTTGTTTAATTTGCTGAAGGCTATGTTTTTGGTAAACAGTCGGGCCTTATTAATTTGCCGAGTTCCTTTCACAGATTTTAATCGCTCTTATAGGCGCTCCTGAGTCGGGTTAACAGGGTTAGTTAATACGTGGTCTTGTAGGGGTTTTTGTATCTGTCTAGGTCTGTTAATAATGTTTCTATGTAAGCTTGCGCCGTTAGAGGGGTGTGGCCCTGAGTTACTTATTTTAGCATTAATTCTCCTATATTCATAGGTTGACCTGTTTGTGATAAGGGAATCATCTTATTTTGGTATTTTTAGGTGGTGAAGCTTTGACGCACTCTTTTTTGATGGCTGCTTTAGGGCCCACGGTAGGATCAGTAGTAAGAATTATCCGCTAGTCGAGGTTGTGTCCTTTTTTAATGGAGCTGTCCCTCCATTAAATAGCTCTTAATCATCTCATTAGGGTTCAGGATGTCCGGTAGGGAGGATTAAGGGGGAACTTAGATTCGTTTCACAGGTAACCAGCTATCACCCAGCTCGGTTGGCTTTTCACCTCTACTGACAAGTCATCCCACTCTTTTGCAACAGAGACGGGTTCGCTCTCTTTAACTGCTTGAAAGTAGCTCGCTTGGGTTTCGGGGGGGCAAACTTTAGTTCACTTTGCTTGGTTGTTCTCGCTAAACCATGATGCAAAAGGTACAAGGGTTGATCTTTGCTGTCTGTCGCTTTGATTGTTTCACTGCTATTTCATCTTTCCCTTACGGTACTGGGGTCTCTATCGCGTCTAAGTGTCTTTTCTATCGCCTATACTAAGACTGTAAAATGCTTTAGTTTAATTAGTTTAGTAAATTCTTTAGTTTTGGTGTACTATTTGTGTGGTTGAGCTTCATTACTCATATAGGCGCTCCTGAGTCGGGTTAACAGGGTTAGTTAATACGTGGTCTTGTAGGGGTTTTTGTATCTGTCTAGGTCTGTTAATAATGTTTCTATGTAAGCTTGCGCCGTTAGAGGGGTGTGGCCCTGTACATGAGGGGCCTAGGATGATTCCTAGGATTGTTATGAGGATGGCAGCGGTTTTGGTGATAAGGGGTATGGTTATTGGGGGGGTTTTGGTTGGTGTGATGAAAGAGGTAATGATTATTCCTGCTGTAATGCTGCCTAGGGCGAGTCGGGTTAGGGGGGCGGTGATTAGTGGGTTGTTTTCGTTTATTGATACTATTGGGGGGATTCGGGTTTGTCCAGCTTGGACTAGGATGGTTATGCGGATGCTGTAGGTTGCGGTGAATGCTGTGGCTATAAGGGTTAGGAGTAGGGCTCAAGTATTTAGGTATGATGTGTTTAAGCTTTCGATGATGAGGTCTTTTGAGTAGAATCCGGCTAGGAATGGGGTTCCTATCAGCGCCAGGTTTCCGATGGTTAGGCAGGAAGTAGTGACTGGGAGTATTTTCTGTAGGCCTCCTATCTTTCGGATATCTTGTTCTCCGTTTAGGTTGTGCATGATAGACCCTGAGCATAGGAATAGTAGGTTACGGGATAATGTGGAGTGTTATGAGCAGGTGTTCTCGCGTGGTTGAGTTTTGCATAGATGTGATGTGGGAGGGGATTGAGCCTCGTTGGGTCATTAGTAGTACGAATAAGGTGTAGGAGGCGGTTAGTAGGGTTGCGATTCCTGTTAGGATGATCGTGAAGGCAGATCAGTTGAATAAGGTGATTATAATGGTTAGCTCTGCTATGAGGTTTGTTGTTGGGGGTAAGGCTATGTTTGTTAGATTGGCCAGCAATCATCAGGTAGCTATGAGTGGTAGGAGAGGTTGTAGGCCTCGTGTGAGTAGTAGAATTCGGCTGTGCGTACGTTCATAGTTTGTGTTGGCTAGGCAGAATAGTATGGAGGAAGTTAGTCCATGGGAAATTATTAGCATCATTGCCCCTGAGAATGATCAGTGGGTTTGGATTATTCCTGCGGCGATAACTAGGCCTATGTGGCTAACGGATGAATAAGCGATTAGTGATTTTAGGTCTGTCTGTCGTAGGCAGATTGAGCTAGTCATTAGGGCGCCTCATAGGGCCAGGGTTAGGAAGGGGTAGTGCAGGAGGTTGGACAGTGGGCCCATAAATAGAGTGACTCGTATAATTCCGTATCCTCCTAGCTTTAGTAGTAGGGCGGCGAGGAGTATTGAGCCTGCGATGGGTGCTTCTACGTGGGCTTTTGGCAGTCAGAGGTGTAGGCCGTATAGTGGGGCTTTTACTATGAATGCTATGAGCAGTGCTAGACCTGATAGTATTCCTGTCCATGAGGTGGATAGGGTTGGGTGGGTTAGTTGTAGGGTTGGCAGGTGCAGGGTGCCAATTTTCACGTATAGGTGTATGATTGTGATTAGCAGGGGTAGAGAGCTTACTGGCGTGTAGAATAGCAGGTAGATGCCAGCGCTTAGGCGTTCTGGTTGGTTCCCCCATCGGGTGATTAAGATTAGGGTGGGAATGAGGGTTGCTTCAAATGAGATGTAAAATAGTGCTAGTTCTGTGGTGGAAAAGGCTAGTAGGATGAATGGCTGGACTGCGACTAAGGTTGAGATAAAGATTCGTTTGCGTTGTAGGGGTTCTTGTTGCAGGTGGTTTTGGCTTGCTATGATTATGAGTGGGAGTAGTCAGCAGGATAGTACTAGGAGGGGGGATGAGATTTGGTCAATTCCTGTTCAGTTGGATAAAAATTTGTAGGGGTAGTAGGTTGGGATTAATCACTGTAGGCTTAGGGCAGCGATTAGGAGGCTGTATAAGGTGGTGTTAGTCCATAGAAATTTTGGTGGAGACAGCAGGGCTGTTGGAAGAAGTATGATTGTGGGTAGGATGATTTTTAGCATTGCAGGAGGTTTAGGTTGTGTAGATGGTCGGAGCCATGTGTGCGGGTGGAGGCTACTAGGATGGCCAGGCCTGTGCCCGCCTCACACGCTGAGAAGGTTAGCATGAGAATTGGTACCATGGTGAATGAGGAGACTTGGTTTTCGATGGATCATATTGATAGGCCTACGAATATCGATAATATTATGCTTTCAAGGCATAGTAGGGCGGATACTAGGTGGGTTCGGTGGAAGGCTAGTCCTAGTCCGCTGAAAATGAAGGCTGAGTAGAAGCTTAAATGTAGGGGCGACATAAGAAAGTTACAGGGTTGGCTGTAATCTGCTGGGTCGAAACCAGCTATCTTTTTGGTTAGACTAACTTTCTGTTATTCTGCTCATTCTAGGCCCCCTTGAATTCACTCGTAGGCCAGTCCGAGTGTTAGGAGAAGGAGGATCACTACAGTTCAGGTGAGGGTCATTAGGGGGGATTGGAGTTGGACGGCTCATGGCAGGGGGAGTAGGAGGGCGATTTCTAGGTCGAATAGGACGAACAGGATGGCTACTGAGGAAGAATCGGACTGAGAATGGTAATCGAGCAGATCCAAGTGGGTCGAATCCACATTCGTACGGTGAGAGTTTCTCTGAGTCGGGGTTTATTTGGGCGAGTCAGAAGTTTAATGCGGTTAGGGCGGCGCTTAGGATTGATGATAGAGCGAATATGAACATGAGTGCGTTCATTGCTCTCCTCTGGGTTTATACCAGATTCTAGAGATTGGAAGTCAATTGTAATTAATATACTAGAAGAGCAAGATCCTCATCAGTAGATGGTTATGTAGAGGAATAGTCAGATGACGTCTACGAAGTGTCAGTATCAGGCTGCTGCCTCGAATCCGAAGTGGTGGTCTGATGTAAAGTGGAACTTGATCAGTCGGAAGAGGCAGACGGTCAGGAAGGAGGATCCGATGATTACGTGGAGTCCGTGGAATCCAGTGGCAACGAAGAAGGTAGATCCGTAGACGCTATCGGCGATTGAGAATGGGGCTTCGTGGTATTCTATTGCTTGTAGGGCTGTGAAGTAGAATCCCAGGAGGATCGTTAGGGTTAGGGCGTGGATGGCGTGTTTTCGGTTTCCTTCTGTGATGCTGTGATGGGCTCACGTTACGGTAACGCCTGAGGCTAGTAGGATGGCTGTGTTTAGTAGGGGGACTTCTATCGGGTTGAGTGGTTTAATTCCTGTTGGGGGTCATTGGCCTCCTAGTTCTGGGGTTGGGGCCAGGCTCGAGTGGAAGAACGCTCAGAAGAACCCTAAGAAGAAGAATGCTTCGGATGTGATGAAAAGGATTATGCCGTATCGTAGGCCTTTTTGGACTGTGGGAGTGTGATGGCCTTGGAAGGTGCTTTCTCGTACAATGTCTCGTCATCATTGGAGTATTACTAGGAGTATTGAGATGAGGCCTAGGGTTAGTAGTATGGATGAGTTGTAGTGGAATCACATGATTAATCCTGAGGTTGTGAGTAGGGCGGCGGCTGCCCCGAAGATTGGTCAAGGGCTTGGGTCAACTATGTGGTATGAGTGTGCTTGGTGTGCCATTAGATGTTTTCTTGTAAGTATAGGCTTAGAAGGAGCACGAAGACGTAGGCCTGGATTATGGCTACTGCTACTTCTAGGATGGTTAGGAGTAGTAGGATGATTATTGTTAGGATGGATACTGCAGGAAGGGTGGGTATTAATGCAATGGAGGCTGTAGAGATGAGTTGGATGAGTAAGTGTCCTGCTGTAAGGTTGGCTGTAAGGCGGACTCCGAGGGCTAGGGGGCGGATTAGTAGGCTGGTTGTTTCGATCAGGATTAGTGCGGGGATTAGGGGTGTAGGGGTACCTTCGGGTAATAGGTGGGCTAAAGAGGCTGATGGTTGGTTTCGTAGGCCTGTTAGTAGTGTGGCGAGCCATAGTGGGAAGGCTAGGGCTATGTTCATAGATAGTTGGGTGGTTGGGGTGAATGTATATGGAAGGAGGCCTAGAAGGTTGATTGTAAGAAGTATGATTATTAGGGATGTAAATATTATGGCTCATTTGTGGCCATTTTTGTTGAGTGGGACTATTAGTTGTTTTGTGATTAGGTGAAGGAGTCATGTTTGGATAGTAGAAAGGCGGTTGTTGATTCATCGGTTGTTTGGGGACGGGAATAGTAGGGCTGGGAAGAGTAGGGATAGTAGGATTAAGGGGATGCCAAATAGATTGGGGCTGGAAAATTGGTCAAAGAAGCTTAGGTTCATGGTCAGGATCATGGTGTGGGTTTGGTAGTGAGGGAGGTCTTATTTGATGGGGGGTTGGTTGTGGTGAAGGCTAGTAGTTTTGGTTGGATGAGGAGTGCTAGGGTTAATCAGGTTATAATTATGATTGAAAATCATGGTGCGGGGTTAAGCTGTGGCATATCATTAAGGAGGGGGAAGTCCCTCTTTGGCTAGCTTAAAAGGCTAGTGCTGTTGCATAGCTTCTTAATGATTAGGATGATGATAGAAGGGACGATCAGGCCTCGAAATGTGGGAGTGGGGTTGATTCTACTACAATGGGTATGTAGCTGTGATTAGCCCCGCAAATTTCTGAGCATTGTCCGTAAAAAATCCCAGGCCGGGTGGTAATGAATGAAGTTTGGTTTAGTCGGCCTGGGATTGCGTCTGTTTTAACTCCGAGCGTTGGGACTGCTCAGGAGTGGAGTACGTCTCCTGCAGTAATGATCACGTGGATGGGGGATTCTATTGGGATAACTACGCGGTGGTCAACTTCTAGCAGTCGGAAGTGGCCGTTGGGTAAGTCTGGGGTGGGCACTATGTAGGAGTCGAATGATAGGTCTTTGAAGTCTGTGTATTCGTAGCTTCAGTATCATTGGTGGCCGATGGCTTTTAGGGTGAGGTCTGGTTCATCGATTTTGTCCATTATGTAGAGGATTTGTAGGGATGGGAGGGCGAGGAGTACCAGGACGATAGCAGGTAGGATTGTCCAGATCAGCTCTACTTCTTGGGCGTCTACAGCATTGGACGAGAGTTTTTCTGTTAGTATGTGGGCTAAAAGGTAGAGAACTAGGCTGCAGATAGCTAGGGCAACGATTAGGGCGTGGTCGTGGAATTCAACGAGTTCTTCTATGATGGGTGATGAGGCGTCTTGGAATCCTAGTTGGGAGTGGTTGGCCACATGAGATGTACAGGATTTTTACCTGTGATTTAGTCTTGACAAGGCTATGTAATTGGTTTACTAACGTCTCATAAGAAAGAAGCATGAGCGGTGAATGCAGTTGGCTTGAAACCAGCATGTGAGGGTTCGATTCCTTCCTTTCTTGTACTTGGACGAAGGCCGGTTCCTCGAAAGTACGGTATGGGGGAGGGCAGCCGTGGATTCATTCAACGTTTGTGGTAGTTAGTTCTGGTTGTAGGACTTTTCGTTTGGCCGAAAAGGCTTCTCAGATGATGAATATTAGTATGATTACGGCTACTATTGAGATTAGGGAGCCGATGGAGGAAATGGTGTTTCATAGTGTGTAGGCGTCGGGATAGTCCGAGTATCGTCGGGGTATTCCTGCTAGGCCTAGGAAGTGCTGGGGGAAGAACGTTAGGTTTACTCCTGTAAATATTACCCCGAAGTGGGCTTTTGCTCATGTTTGGTGTAGGGTAAACCCAGTGAGTAGTGGGAATCAGTGAGTAAATCCTGCTAGAATGGCAAAGACGGCGCCTATGGATAGGACGTAGTGGAAGTGGGCAACTACGTAGTACGTGTCGTGCAGGGCGATGTCTAGGGAAGAGTTTGCAAGAACGATTCCTGTTAATCCTCCGATGGTAAATAGGAAGATAAATCCTAGAGCTCATAGTATTGGGGGGGGTCTCATTTGATTGTTCCTCCGTGCAGGGTGGCTAGTCAGCTAAATACTTTGATTCCGGTAGGGATGGCAATGATTATAGTGGCTGATGTAAAGTAGGCTCGGGTATCAACGTCTATTCCTACTGTAAACATGTGGTGAGCTCAGACGATGAATCCTAGGAAGCCGATGGATAGTATGGCTCAGACTATTCCCATGTAGCCGAAGGGCTCCTTTTTGCCTGAGTAGTACGTGACTACGTGTGAGATGATTCCGAACCCCGGTAGGATCAGAATATAGACTTCTGGGTGTCCGAAGAATCAGAATAGGTGTTGGTACAGGATTGGGTCTCCTCCTCCAGCGGGGTCGAAGAATGTGGTGTTTAGGTTTCGATCAGTTAGTAATATTGTAATACCGGCGGCGAGTACGGGGAGTGATAGAAGGAGTAGGATGGCGGTAATTAGTACGGATCAGACAAATAGTGGGGTTTGGTATTGTGAGAGTGCGGGGGGTTTTATGTTGATGGCTGTGGTGATAAAGTTGATGGCCCCAAGGATGGAGGAGATACCGGCTAAGTGGAGTGAGAAGATAGCCAGGTCTACTGAAGCTCCGGCGTGGGCAAGGTCACCTGCTAGGGGAGGGTAGACAGTTCAGCCTGTGCCGGCGCCAGCTTCTACAGTGGATGAGGCTAGTAGGAGGAGGAATGATGGGGGGAGGAGTCAAAAGCTTATGTTGTTTATTCGCGGGAATGCTATGTCGGGGGCACCGATTATGAGGGGGACTAATCAGTTGCCGAATCCTCCGATCATGATGGGTATGACTATAAAGAAGATTATTACAAAGGCGTGAGCGGTAACGATTACATTGTAAATTTGGTCGTCGCCTAGGAGAGTTCCTGGTTGTCCTAGTTCTGCACGGATTAATAGGCTGAGTGCGGTGCCGACTATTCCTGCTCATGCCCCGAAGATGAGGTACAGGGTGCCAATATCCTTATGGTTAGTGGAAAATAGTCATCGGTTGATGAAGGTGACGGGTAAGATGGCTGAGTGTTGAAGCGTTAGGCTGTAGTCCTTTTTACAGAGGTTTAATTCCTCTTCTTATCGGCTCTGTAGTGAAATTCATGTTGAGTTGCAAGCTCATCGATGCGCACTAGGGTGCGTCAGGGTCTTTGTAGGCAGAAGCCAATTGGTTTAGGCATTTAGCTGTTAACTAGAGTTTTGTGGGATCGAAGCCCATCTGTCTAGGGAGGCTTTAGCTTAATTAAAGCGTCTGACTTGCATTCAGAAGATACAGGTTAATATTCTGTAAGTCTTAATGTGCAGAAACTAAGAGGGTTTAACTCTTATTTAAGGCTTTGAAGGCCTTCGGTTTGGGGTGTTATCCTAAGTTTCTAGACAATGGCATGTATTATTGGGGACAGGGGAAGTAAGAGGATTGATAGTGAGGCAAGGACCGCAGTAGGTGTGCTTGGGGCTTTGCTAGTGTATCATTGTTTTATGTGGTTAGAGGAGTTGGGGGGAAGGGTAATTGTTGAGTGGTATGCGAGGCGTAGGTAGAAGAAGAGGCTGAGCAGTGATAGCATGGCAATTGCCATGGCTGCTGGTGTTATTTCCTGTTTAGTTAGTTCTTGGATGATAAGTCACTTTGGTATAAAGCCTGTTAATGGGGGGAGGCCTGCTAGGGATAAAAGTACTAGTATTAGGGTGGCGTTTAGCACTGGGGTTTTTGTTCATGAGGTTGTGATCATGGATAGGTTAAGGGCTTTGATTTTGTTAAGGGCTAGGAATACGGCTGATGTTATGATTGTGTATAGGTAGAAGGTAAGTAAGGCCAATTTGGGGCTGTAAACTAGGATGATGGCGATTCAGCCTAAGTGGGAGATGGACGAGAAGGCTAGGATTTTGCGTGTTTGTGTTTGGTTCAGTCCTATTCAGCCTCCTAGTGCTGTTGAGGCTAGGGCCATGGCGGTGAGTAGAGCTGGGTCGAGGGATTTGGATGTTAGTAGGAGCAGGGTTAGTGGGGGGAATTTTATGAGGGTCGAGAGTAGCAGGGCTGTTATTAGTGGCGATCCTTGTAGTACTTCTGGGAATCAGAAGTGAAATGGCACTAGGCCCAGTTTAATAGCGATTGCTGCTGTCAGTAGTAGACAGGAGGTTGGGTGGTTTATTTGTGTGATGTCTCATTGGCCGGTGACTCAGGCATTGGTTATGCTAGAGAATAGGACCAGGGCGGAAGCAGCTGCTTGGGTTAGGAAGTATTTCGTTGCGGCTTCTACTGCTCGTGGGTGGTGGGATTTGGCAATTAGGGGAATGATGGCTAGTGCGTTGATCTCCAGTCCTGTCCAGGCCAGAACTCAGTGGTTGCTGGAAATTGTGATGGTGGTGCCCAAGATGAGGCTGAAGGTTATGATTGGGGTCGCGTAAGGGTTCATTAGTAGAGGAGGGGGTTAAACCATCATTTTCGGGGTATGGGCCCGATAGCTTGATTAGCTGACTCTACTAGAAAATAATATAAGGGAAGTATGGAGAATTTTGATTTCTCTTGTGTGGGTTCAATTCCTACTTTTCTAAGGTCAACAGGAAATGAGAGGGCTGTTATACCTCTATGTTCACTTTATCATAGTGACCCTTTGTAGTTCAGGCACATTTCCTTATGTAAGGAGGTAGGCCTGCATAGCAGATAGGTATGCTGATGTGTCAGAGGCACAGAGCTAGTGTGAGGGGTAGGAAGTTTTTTCATAGTAGGTGCATTAGTTGGTCATATCGGAATCGTGGGTATGAAGCTCGGACCCATAAGAAACCAGAAGATAGTAGGAGGACTTTTGTGGCTAGGATGACGGGGAATAGTTCTGTGGGTGGCCCTAGGGCGCTTGGGTTTAGGAATATGATGGCTGTAAGTGTATTTATTAGCATAATGTTCGCATATTCAGCTAGGAAGAATAAGGCGAAGGGTCCTGCGGCGTATTCAACGTTAAACCCTGAGACTAGCTCAGATTCACCCTCTGTGAGGTCAAAAGGAGCTCGGTTTGTCTCTGCTAGGGTGGATACGTATCATATTATTGCTAGGGGTCATGAGGAGAAAATGAAGTATAGAGGCTCCTGTGCGATGGCAAAGGAGCTGAGTGTGTAGCTTCCGCTTAGTATGATTATTGATAGCAGGATTATGGCCAGTGTCACTTCGTATGAAATGGTCTGTGCTACTGCCCGTAGGGCTCCGATTAGTGCGTATTTTGAGTTCGAGGCTCAGCCTGATCATAGGACTGAGTAGACGGCTAGGCTTGACATGGCTATTAGGAAGAGAACTCCGAGGTTTAGATCTGCTAGGGGAAATGGGAGTGGTAGTGGTGCTCAAGTGGTGAGGGCTAGGACAAGGGCTAGTATTGGTATCAGAATGAATAGAAGTGGGGAAGAGGTAGAGGGTCGGATGGGCTCTTTGGTAAATAGTTTCAGTCCGTCCGCAAATGGTTGAAGTAGGCCAAAAGGCCCGACAACGTTAGGGCCTTTGCGGGATTGTATGTAGCTTAGGATTTTCCGTTCTACTAGGGTTAGGAAGGCTACGGCAATCAGGATTGGGATGATGTATAGGAGGGATATAATGAGGCAGCTTAGTGTTGTTATTTGAATCATGGGTGAAGCTAGGGAGAGGATTTGAACCTCTGGGGAAAGGGCTTAAGCCTTCTGCACTTGCCGGGCTCTGCCACTCTAGCTGGTCCTTTTCTAGGATTGAAAGTGGTGGGGGAAGGCCCTCTTCACGGTTTAGTTGGTTTCACTGCTTAGAGGGGGGGGGGCGTGCTTGTGGTATTGGCCCCACTTTCCCGGTCCTTTCGTACTGGGGAGAGTGTGTCATAGATAGAAACCGACCTGGATTGCTCCGGTCTGAACTCAGATCACGTAGGACTGTTAATCGTTGAACAAACGAACCCTTAATAGCGGCTGCACCATTAGGATGTCCTGATCCAACATCGAGGTCGTAAACCCCCCTGTCGATATGGGCTCTTGAGGGGGATTGCGCTGTTATCCCTGGGGTAGCTTGGTCCATTAATCAATTATATTGGGTCTGGTCACTGTTAGCACTTTGAGGGGTAGCTCTAGGTAAAGAGGTATGGTCTTGTTTTTGGAGGATTTGTTCTCCTCCAAGGTCGCCCCAACCGAAAAATATCGACCAGGCTCTGCGATGGTAGTGGCCCCAGTGGGGTTGATTGAGGATTCGCGGTGGTCGTTGATTTTTAAGTTCCACAGGGTCTTCTCGTCTTATGTTCACATCCCCGCTTTTGCACGGGGAGATCAATTTCACTGATTATCTGTGAGAGACAGTTAAGACCTCGTTTAGCCATTCATACAAGTCTCGATTTATGGGACAATTGATTGCGCTACCTTTGCACGGTTAGGATACCGCGGCCGTTAAACCTAAGTCACCGGGCAGGCATCACCTTCAATACTTGTTTAATTTGCTGAAGGCTATGTTTTTGGTAAACAGTCGGGCCTTATTAATTTGCCGAGTTCCTTTCACAGATTTTAATCGCTCTTATAGGCGCTCCTGAGTCGGGTTAACAGGGTTAGTTAATACGTGGTCTTGTAGGGGTTTTTGTATCTGTCTAGGTCTGTTAATAATGTTTCTATGTAAGCTTGCGCCGTTAGAGGGGTGTGGCCCTGAGTTACTTATTTTAGCATTAATTCTCCTATATTCATAGGTTGACCTGTTTGTGATAAGGGAATCATCTTATTTTGGTATTTTTAGGTGGTGGAGCTTTGACGCACTCTTTTTTGATGGCTGCTTTAGGGCCCACGGTAGGATCAGTAGTAAGAATTATCCGCTAGTCGAGGTTGTGTCCTTTTTTAATGGAGCTGTCCCTCCATTAAATAGCTCTTAATCATCTCATTAGGGTTCAGGATGTCCGGTAGGGAGGATTAAGGGGGAACTTAGATTCGTTTCACAGGTAACCAGCTATCACCCAGCTCGGTTGGCTTTTCACCTCTACTGACAAGTCATCCCACTCTTTTGCAACAGAGACGGGTTCGCTCTCTTTAACTGCTTGAAAGTAGCTCGCTTGGGTTTCGGGGGGGCAAACTTTAGTTCACTTTGCTTGGTTGTTCTCGCTAAACCATGATGCAAAAGGTACAAGGGTTGATCTTTGCTGTCTGTCGCTTTGATTGTTTCACTGCTATTTCATCTTTCCCTTACGGTACTGGGGTCTCTATCGCGTCTAAGTGTCTTTTCTATCGCCTATACTAAGACTGTAAAATGCTTTAGTTTAATTAGTTTAGTAAATTCTTTAGTTTTGGTGTACTATTTGTGTGGTTGAGCTAGAGGGGGGGCTTCAAGACGATCCGGTCTAGTAGATATCTTTCAGGTGTAAGCTGAGTGCTTTGGTGTTATAGCTACGTCTTGATATTCTAAGTACACCTTCCGGTACACTTACCTTGTTACGACTTACCTCATCTTCAGCGTATTTATGGTATTAGTTATGTGGGATGTGGCTTTTGAGGAGGGTGACGGGCGGTATGTACGTGCCCCAGGGCCGGCTTAAAGTAGGCTCTATTGTCCCACTTTACTGCTAAATCCGCCTTCCAGAAGTGGTTTCACGCTTCTTTCCGTGTGCCCTATGAATAGGGAATGTAGCCCATTTCTTCCACTCCATAGGCTATACCTTGACCTGTCTTATTAGCGGGGTGCTATTGTGTCCACTGTTGTGCTCTCATTCGAGGTGGGCTGGCGACGGCGGTATGTAGGCTGTGTTGGCAAGGGGTGGTTGGGTTAATCGGGGATTATCGATTGTAGAACAGGCTCCTCTAGGTGGGTTTGGGGCACCGCCAAGTCCTTAGAGTTTTAAGCGTTTGTGCTCGTAGTTCTCTGGCGGATACTTCGGTAAAGTAAGTATCAAGATTTAGGGCCAGGCATAGTGGGGTATCTAATCCCAGTTTGGGCCCTGGCTTTCGTGGGTTTAAATCAGTCGTTAGTTCCTAAGATCATCTTAATGGTGTGTTTAGGTGCATCTTGGGCTTATGACAGCTCAGTTGCATTTTGATCTTAGTTAGCTAGGATAGGCATTTTACCACTCTTTACGCCGTGTCAATAGGACGGTTGATTTGGGTTTCTTGTATGACCGCGGTGGCTGGCACAAGATTTACCAACCCTTGAAGTTAGGCTGTTGCTATAACTAAGTCAAGTTTGCACTCATTGCTTAATGTTAATTACTGCTGAATACCCGTGGGGGCGTGGCTTAGCGAGGCGTCTTGGGCTACTACTTGGGTGTGCCTGATACCCGCTCCTCAAGGCCTGTATGGGGGTAGGTGGTCGAGGGCGTTTACACTGGGGCGCGGATACTTGCATGTATATATTTAGCAAAAACCAACCGTAAGGTTAGGACTAAGTCTTTTGTCCGCAGGCATGTTTTATGCCATCTTGGCAACTTCAGTGCCATGCTTTGTGTTAAGCTATGTGGACGGGGGTGTGGTTAGCTGATAGTTGAGTGGTGAGTGAGAGTGAAGTATATGAAATTATTGCTTGTGTTTACTATTTTTAGTACTGGAGTTTCTCTAATAAGTTTAAGTTATTTTGTATGTGTTTGTGTGTATATGTACATCGTTCCGATGATGTCATGGAAGGGATGATTAATGGAGTTTTAGAGGTAGTTTGCTGGGATTGGGCGATGAAGGTTTATGCTACATGGTGGTTAGCGAAAGTTTACTGGTTTAGTTTGTGAAGCGCAGGGGTTGCGCTTAATGATTTGTTGTTTTGTGCTATGTCCAACGAGCATTCATCCAATAGCCCCATTTAGCCAAATCCCACCACCCACGAGCAGTAGAAGCCGCAACGAAATACTTCCTAACCCAAGCAGCTGCTTCCGCCCTGGTCCTATTCTCTAGCATAACCAATGCCTGAGTCACCGGCCAATGAGACATCACACAAATAAACCACCCAACCTCCTGTCTACTACTGACAGCAGCAATCGCTATTAAACTGGGCCTAGTGCCATTTCACTTCTGATTCCCAGAAGTACTACAAGGATCGCCACTAATAACAGCCCTGCTACTCTCGACCCTCATAAAATTCCCCCCACTAACCCTGCTCCTACTAACATCCAAATCCCTCGACCCAGCTCTACTCACCGCCATGGCCCTAGCCTCAACAGCACTAGGAGGCTGAATAGGACTGAACCAAACACAAACACGCAAAATCCTAGCCTTCTCGTCCATCTCCCACTTAGGCTGAATCGCCATCATCCTAGTTTACAGCCCCAAATTGGCCTTACTTACCTTCTACCTATACACAATCATAACATCAGCCGTATTCCTAGCCCTTAACAAAATCAAAGCCCTTAACCTATCCATGATCACAACCTCATGAACAAAAACCCCAGTGCTAAACGCCACCCTAATACTAGTACTTTTATCCCTAGCAGGCCTCCCCCCATTAACAGGCTTTATACCAAAGTGACTTATCATCCAAGAACTAACTAAACAGGAAATAACACCAGCAGCCATGGCAATTGCCATGCTATCACTGCTCAGCCTCTTCTTCTACCTACGCCTCGCATACCACTCAACAATTACCCTTCCCCCCAACTCCTCTAACCACATAAAACAATGATACACTAGCAAAGCCCCAAGCACACCTACTGCGGTCCTTGCCTCACTATCAATCCTCTTACTTCCCCTGTCCCCAATAATACATGCCATTGTCTAGAAACTTAGGATAACACCCCAAACCGAAGGCCTTCAAAGCCTTAAATAAGAGTTAAACCCTCTTAGTTTCTGCACATTAAGACTTACAGAATATTAACCTGTATCTTCTGAATGCAAGTCAGACGCTTTAATTAAGCTAAAGCCTCCCTAGACAGATGGGCTTCGATCCCACAAAACTCTAGTTAACAGCTAAATGCCTAAACCAATTGGCTTCTGCCTACAAAGACCCTGACGCACCCTAGTGCGCATCGATGAGCTTGCAACTCGAGGTTGTAGGCCTCGTGTGAGTAGTAGAATTCGGCTGTGCGTACGTTCATAGTTTGTGTTGGCTAGGCAGAATAGTATGGAGGAAGTTAGTCCATGGGAAATTATTAGGATCATTGCCCCTGAGAATGATCAGTGGGTTTGGATTATTCCTGCGGCGATAACTAGGCCTATGTGGCTAACGGATGAATAAGCGATTAGTGATTTTAGGTCTGTCTGTCGTAGGCAGATTGAGCTAGTCATTAGGGCGCCTCATAGGGCCAGGGTTAGGAAGGGGTAGTGCAGGAGGTTGGACAGTGGGCTCATAAATAGAGTGACTCGTATAATTCCGTATCCTCCTAGCTTTAGTAGTAGGGCGGCGAGGAGTATTGAGCCTGCGATGGGTGCTTCTACGTGGGCTTTTGGCAGTCAGAGGTGTAGGCCGTATAGTGGGGCTTTTACTATGAATGCTATGAGCAGTGCTAGACCTGATAGTATTCCTGTCCATGAGGTGGATAGGGTTGGGTGGGTTAGTTGTAGGGTTGGCAGGTGCAGGGTGCCAATTTTCACGTATAGGTGTATGATTGTGATTAGCAGGGGTAGAGAGCTTACTGGCGTGTAGAATAGCAGGTAGATGCCAGCGCTTAGGCGTTCTGGTTGGTTCCCCCATCGGGTGATTAAGATTAGGGTGGGAATGAGGGTTGCTTCAAATGAGATGTAAAATAGTGCTAGTTCTGTGGTGGAAAAGGCTAGTAGGATGAATGGCTGGACTGCGACTAAGGTTGAGATAAAGATTCGTTTGCGTTGTAGGGGTTCTTGTTGCAGGTGGTTTTGGCTTGCTATGATTATGAGTGGGAGTAGTCAGCAGGATAGTACTAGGAGGGGGGATGAGATTTGGTCAATTCCTGTTCAGTTGGATAAAAATTTGTAGGGGTAGTAGGTTGGGATTAATCACTGTAGGCTTAGGGCAGCGATTAGGAGGCTGTATAAGGTGGTGTTAGTCCATAGAAATTTTGGTGGAGACAGCAGGGCTGTTGGAAGAAGTATGATTGTGGGTAGGATGATTTTTAGCATTGCAGGAGGTTTAGGTTGTGTAGATGGTCGGAGCCATGTGTGCGGGTGGAGGCTACTAGGATGGCCAGGCCTGTGCCCGCCTCACACGCTGAGAAGGTTAGCATGAGAATTGGTACCATGGTGAATGAGGAGACTTGGTTTTCGATGGATCATATTGATAGGCCTACGAATATCGATAATATTATGCTTTCAAGGCATAGTAGGGCGGATACTAGGTGGGTTCGGTGGAAGGCTAGTCCTAGTCCGCTGAAAATGAAGGCTGAGTAGAAGCTTAAATGTAGGGGCGACATAAAAAAGTTACAGGGTTGGCTGTAATCTGCTGGGTCGAAACCAGCTATCTTTTTGGTTAGACTAACTTTCTGTTATTCTGCTCATTCTAGGCCCCCTTGAATTCACTCGTAGGCCAGTCCGAGTGTTAGGAGAAGGAGGATCACTACAGTTCAGGTGAGGGTCATTAGGGGGGATTGGAGTTGGACGGCTCATGGCAGGGGGAGTAGGAGGGCGATTTCTAGGTCGAATAGGACAAACAGGATGGCTACTGAGGAAGAATCGGACTGAGAATGGTAATCGAGCAGATCCAAGTGGGTCGAATCCACATTCGTACGGTGAGAGTTTCTCTGAGTCGGGGTTTATTTGGGCGAGTCAGAAGTTTAATGCGGTTAGGGCGGCGCTTAGGATTGATGATAGGGCGAATATGAACATGAGTGCGTTCATTGCTCTCCTCTGGGTTTATACCAGATTCTAGAGATTGGAAGTCAATTGTAATTAATATACTAGAAGAGCAAGATCCTCATCAGTAGATGGTTATGTAGAGGAATAGTCAGATGACGTCTACGAAGTGTCAGTATCAGGCTGCTGCCTCGAATCCGAAGTGGTGGTCTGATGTAAAGTGGAACTTGATCAGTCGGAAGAGGCAGACGGTCAGGAAGGAGGATCCGATGATTACGTGGAGTCCGTGGAATCCAGTGGCAACGAAGAAGGTAGATCCGTAGACGCTATCGGCGATTGAGAATGGGGCTTCGTGGTATTCTATTGCTTGTAGGGCTGTGAAGTAGAATCCCAGGAGGATCGTTAGGGTTAGGGCGTGGATGGCGTGTTTTCGGTTTCCTTCTGTGATGCTGTGATGGGCTCACGTTACGGTAACGCCTGAGGCTAGTAGGATGGCTGTGTTTAGTAGGGGGACTTCTATCGGGTTGAGTGGTTTAATTCCTGTTGGGGGTCATTGGCCTCCTAGTTCTGGGGTTGGGGCCAGGCTCGAGTGGAAGAACGCTCAGAAGAACCCTAAGAAGAAGAATGCTTCGGATGTGATGAAAAGGATTATGCCGTATCGTAGGCCTTTTTGGACTGTGGGAGTGTGATGGCCTTGGAAGGTGCTTTCTCGTACAATGTCTCGTCATCATTGGAGTATTACTAGGAGTATTGAGATGAGGCCTAGGGTTAGTAGTATGGATGAGTTGTAGTGGAATCACATGATTAATCCTGAGGTTGTGAGTAGGGCGGCGGCTGCCCCGAAGATTGGTCAAGGGCTTGGGTCAACTATGTGGTATGAGTGTGCTTGGTGTGCCATTAGATGTTTTCTTGTAAGTATAGGCTTAGAAGGAGCACGAAGACGTAGGCCTGGATTATGGCTACTGCTACTTCTAGGATGGTTAGGAGTAGTAGGATGATTATTGTTAGGATGGATACTGCAGGAAGGGTGGGTATTAATGCAATGGAGGCTGTAGAGATGAGTTGGATGAGTAAGTGTCCTGCTGTAAGGTTGGCTGTAAGGCGGACTCCGAGGGCTAGGGGGCGGATTAGTAGGCTGGTTGTTTCGATCAGGATTAGTGCGGGGATTAGGGGTGTAGGGGTACCTTCGGGTAATAGGTGGGCTAAAGAGGCTGATGGTTGGTTTCGTAGGCCTGTTAGTAGTGTGGCGAGCCATAGTGGGAAGGCTAAGGCTATGTTCATAGATAGTTGGGTGGTTGGGGTGAATGTATATGGAAGGAGGCCTAGAAGGTTGATTGTAAGAAGTATGATTATTAGGGATGTAAATATTATGGCTCATTTGTGGCCATTTTTGTTGAGTGGGACTATTAGTTGTTTTGTGATTAGGTGAAGGAGTCATGTTTGGATAGTAGAAAGGCGGTTGTTGATTCATCGGTTGTTTGGGGACGGGAATAGTAGGGCTGGGAAGAGTAGGGATAGTAGGATTAAGGGGATGCCGAATAGATTGGGGCTGGAAAATTGGTCAAAGAAGCTTAGGTTCATGGTCAGGATCATGGTGTGGGTTTGGTAGTGAGGGAGGTCTTATTTGATGGGGGGTTGGTTGTGGTGAAGGCTAGTAGTTTTGGTTGGATGAGGAGTGCTAGGGTTAATCAGGTTATAATTATGATTGAAAATCATGGTGCGGGGTTAAGCTGTGGCATATCATTAAGGAGGGGGAAGTCCCTCTTTGGCTAGCTTAAAAGGCTAGTGCTGTTGCATAGCTTCTTAATGATTAGGATGATGATAGAAGGGACGATCAGGCCTCGAAATGTGGGAGTGGGGTTGATTCTACTACAATGGGTATGTAGCTGTGATTAGCCCCGCAAATTTCTGAGCATTGTCCGTAAAAAATCCCAGGCCGGGTGGTAATGAATGAAGTTTGGTTTAGTCGGCCTGGGATTGCGTCTGTTTTAACTCCGAGCGTTGGGACTGCTCAGGAGTGGAGTACGTCTCCTGCAGTAATGATCACGCGGATGGGGGATTCTATTGGGATAACTACGCGGTGGTCAACTTCTAGCAGTCGGAAGTGGCCGTTGGGTAAGTCTGGGGTGGGCACTATGTAGGAGTCGAAGGATAGGTCTTTGAAGTCTGTGTATTCGTAGCTTCAGTATCATTGGTGGCCGATGGCTTTTAGGGTGAGGTCTGGTTCATCGATTTTGTCCATTATGTAGAGGATTTGTAGGGATGGGAGGGCGAGGAGTACCAGGACGATAGCAGGTAGGATTGTCCAGATCAGCTCTACTTCTTGGGCGTCTACAGCATTGGACGAGAGTTTTTCTGTTAGTATGTGGGCTAAAAGGTAGAGAACTAGGCTGCAGATAGCTAGGGCAACGATTAGGGCGTGGTCGTGGAATTCAACGAGTTCTTCTATGATGGGTGATGAGGCGTCTTGGAATCCTAGTTGGGAGTGGTTGGCCACATGAGATGTACAGGATTTTTACCTGTGATTTAGTCTTGACAAGGCTATGTAATTGGTTTACTAACGTCTCATAAGAAAGAAGCATGAGCGGTGAATGCAGTTGGCTTGAAACCAGCATGTGAGGGTTCGATTCCTTCCTTTCTTGTACTTGGACGAAGGCCGGTTCCTCGAAAGTACGGTATGGGGGAGGGCAGCCGTGGATTCATTCAACGTTTGTGGTAGTTAGTTCTGGTTGTAGGACTTTTCGTTTGGCCGAAAAGGCTTCTCAGATGATGAATATTAGTATGATTACGGCTACTATTGAGATTAGGGAGCCGATGGAGGAAATGGTGTTTCATAGTGTGTAGGCGTCGGGATAGTCCGAGTATCGTCGGGGTATTCCTGCTAGGCCTAGGAAGTGCTGGGGGAAGAACGTTAGGTTTACTCCTGTAAATATTACCCCGAAGTGGGCTTTTGCTCATGTTTGGTGTAGGGTAAACCCAGTGAGTAGTGGGAATCAGTGAGTAAATCCTGCTAGAATGGCAAAGACGGCGCCTATGGATAGGACGTAGTGGAAGTGGGCAACTACGTAGTACGTGTCGTGCAGGGCGATGTCTAGGGAAGAGTTTGCAAGAACGATTCCTGTTAATCCTCCGATGGTAAATAGGAAGATAAATCCTAGAGCTCATAGTATTGGGGGGGGTCTCATTTGATTGTTCCTCCGTGCAGGGTGGCTAGTCAGCTAAATACTTTGATTCCGGTAGGGATGGCAATGATTATAGTGGCTGATGTAAAGTAGGCTCGGGTATCAACGTCTATTCCTACTGTAAACATGTGGTGAGCTCAGACGATGAATCCTAGGAAGCCGATGGATAGTATGGCTCAGACTATTCCCATGTAGCCGAAGGGCTCCTTTTTGCCTGAGTAGTACGTGACTACGTGTGAGATGATTCCGAACCCCGGTAGGATCAGAATATAGACTTCTGGGTGTCCGAAGAATCAGAATAGGTGTTGGTACAGGATTGGGTCTCCTCCTCCAGCGGGGTCGAAGAATGTGGTGTTTAGGTTTCGATCAGTTAGTAATATTGTAATACCGGCGGCGAGTACGGGGAGTGATAGAAGGAGTAGGATGGCGGTAATTAGTACGGATCAGACAAATAGTGGGGTTTGGTATTGTGAGAGTGCGGGGGGTTTTATGTTGATGGCTGTGGTGATAAAGTTGATGGCCCCAAGGATGGAGGAGATACCGGCTAAGTGGAGTGAGAAGATAGCCAGGTCTACTGAAGCTCCGGCGTGGGCAAGGTCACCTGCTAGGGGAGGGTAGACAGTTCAGCCTGTGCCGGCGCCAGCTTCTACAGTGGATGAGGCTAGTAGGAGGAGGAATGATGGGGGGAGGAGTCAAAAGCTTATGTTGTTTATTCGCGGGAATGCTATGTCGGGGGCACCGATTATGAGGGGGACTAATCAGTTGCCGAATCCTCCGATCATGATGGGTATGACTATAAAGAAGCTTATTACAAAGGCGTGAGCGGTAACGATTACATTGTAAATTTGGTCGTCGCCTAGGAGAGTTCCTGGTTGTCCTAGTTCTGCGCGGATTAATAGGCTGAGTGCGGTGCCGACTATTCCTGCTCATGCCCCGAAGATGAGGTACAGGGTGCCAATATCCTTATGGTTAGTGGAAAATAGTCATCGGTTGATGAAGGTGACGGGTAAGATGGCTGAGTGTTGAAGCGTTAGGCTGTAGTCCTTTTTACAGAGGTTTAATTCCTCTTCTTATCGGCTCTGTAGTGAAATTCATGTTGAGTTGCAAGCTCATCGATGCGCACTAGGGTGCGTCAGGGTCTTTGTAGGCAGAAGCCAATTGGTTTAGGCATTTAGCTGTTAACTAGAGTTTTGTGGGATCGAAGCCCATCTGTCTAGGGAGGCTTTAGCTTAATTAAAGCGTCTGACTTGCATTCAGAAGATACAGGTTAATATTCTGTAAGTCTTAATGTGCAGAAACTAAGAGGGTTTAACTCTTATTTAAGGCTTTGAAGGCCTTCGGTTTGGGGTGTTATCCTAAGTTTCTAGACAATGGCATGTATTATTGGGGACAGGGGAAGTAAGAGGATTGATAGTGAGGCAAGGACCGCAGTAGGTGTGCTTGGGGCTTTGCTAGTGTATCATTGTTTTATGTGGTTAGAGGAGTTGGGGGGAAGGGTAATTGTTGAGTGGTATGCGAGGCGTAGGTAGAAGAAGAGGCTGAGCAGTGATAGCATGGCAATTGCCATGGCTGCTGGTGTTATTTCCTGTTTAGTTAGTTCTTGGATGATAAGTCACTTTGGTATAAAGCCTGTTAATGGGGGGAGGCCTGCTAGGGATAAAAGTACTAGTATTAGGGTGGCGTTTAGCACTGGGGTTTTTGTTCATGAGGTTGTGATCATGGATAGGTTAAGGGCTTTGATTTTGTTAAGGGCTAGGAATACGGCTGATGTTATGATTGTGTATAGGTAGAAGGTAAGTAAGGCCAATTTGGGGCTGTAAACTAGGATGATGGCGATTCAGCCTAAGTGGGAGATGGACGAGAAGGCTAGGATTTTGCGTGTTTGTGTTTGGTTCAGTCCTATTCAGCCTCCTAGTGCTGTTGAGGCTAGGGCCATGGCGGTGAGTAGAGCTGGGTCGAGGGATTTGGATGTTAGTAGGAGCAGGGTTAGTGGGGGGAATTTTATGAGGGTCGAGAGTAGCAGGGCTGTTATTAGTGGCGATCCTTGTAGTACTTCTGGGAATCAGAAGTGAAATGGCACTAGGCCCAGTTTAATAGCGATTGCTGCTGTCAGTAGTAGACAGGAGGTTGGGTGGTTTATTTGTGTGATGTCTCATTGGCCGGTGACTCAGGCATTGGTTATGCTAGAGAATAGGACCAGGGCGGAAGCAGCTGCTTGGGTTAGGAAGTATTTCGTTGCGGCTTCTACTGCTCGTGGGTGGTGGGATTTGGCAATTAGGGGAATGATGGCAAGTGTGTTGATCTCCAGTCCTGTCCAGGCCAGAACTCAGTGGTTGCTGGAAATTGTGATTGTGGTGCCCAAGATGAGGCTGAAGGTTATGATTGGGGTCGCGTAAGGGTTCATTAGTAGAGGAGGGGGTTAAACCATCATTTTCGGGGTATGGGCCCGATAGCTTGATTAGCTGACTCTACTAGAAAATAATATAAGGGAAGTATGGAGAATTTTAATTTCTCTTGTGTGGGTTCAATTCCTACTTTTCTAAGGTCAACAGGAAATGAGAGGGCTGTTATACCTCTATGTTCACTTTATCATAGTGACCCTTTGTAGTTCAGGCACATTTCCTTATGTAAGGAGGTAGGCCTGCATAGCAGATAGGTATGCTGATGTGTCAGAGGCACAGAGCTAGTGTGAGGGGTAGGAAGTTTTTTCATAGTAGGTGCATTAGTTGGTCATATCGGAATCGTGGGTATGAAGCTCGGACCCATAAGAAACCAGAAGATAGTAGGAGGACTTTTGTGGCTAGGATGACGGGGAATAGTTCTGTGGGTGGCCCTAGGGCGCTTGGGTTTAGGAATATGATGGCTGTAAGTGTATTTATTAGCATAATGTTCGCATATTCAGCTAGGAAGAATAAGGCGAAGGGTCCTGCGGCGTATTCAACGTTAAACCCTGAGACTAGCTCAGATTCACCCTCTGTGAGGTCAAAAGGAGCTCGGTTTGTCTCTGCTAGGGTGGATACGTATCATATTATTGCTAGGGGTCATGAGGAGAAAATGAAGTATAGAGGCTCCTGTGCGATGGCAAAGGAGCTGAGTGTGTAGCTTCCGCTTAGTATGATTATTGATAGCAGGATTATGGCCAGTGTCACTTCGTATGAAATGGTCTGTGCTACTGCCCGTAGGGCTCCGATTAGTGCGTATTTTGAGTTCGAGGCTCAGCCTGATCATAGGACTGAGTAGACGGCTAGGCTTGACATGGCTATTAGGAAGAGAACTCCGAGGTTTAGATCTGCTAGGGGAAATGGGAGTGGTAGTGGTGCTCAAGTGGTGAGGGCTAGGACAAGGGCTAGTATTGGTATCAGAATGAATAGAAGTGGGGAAGAGGTAGAGGGTCGGATGGGCTCTTTGGTAAATAGTTTCAGTCCGTCCGCAAATGGTTGAAGTAGGCCAAAAGGCCCGACAACGTTAGGGCCTTTGCGGGATTGTATGTAGCTTAGGATTTTCCGTTCTACTAGGGTTAGGAAGGCTACGGCAATCAGGATTGGGATGATGTATAGGAGGGATATAATGAGGCAGCTTAGTGTTGTTATTTGAATCATGGGTGAAGCTAGGGAGAGGATTTGAACCTCTGGGGAAAGGGCTTAAGCCTTCTGCACTTGCCGGGCTCTGCCACTCTAGCTGGTCCTTTTCTAGGATTGAAAGTGGTGGGGGAAGGCCCTCTTCACGGTTTAGTTGGTTTCACTGCTTAGAGGGGGGGGGCGTGCTTGTGGTATTGGCCCCACTTTCCCGGTCCTTTCGTACTGGGGAGATAGAACTGTCGTACTGTCATAGATAGAAACCGACCTGGATTGCTCCGGTCTGAACTCAGATCACGTAGGACTGTTAATCGTTGAACAAACGAACCCTTAATAGCGGCTGCACCATTAGGATGTCCTGATCCAACATCGAGGTCGTAAACCCCCCTGTCGATATGGGCTCTTGAGGGGGATTGCGCTGTTATCCCTAGGGTAGCTTGGTCCATTAATCAATTATATTGGGTCTGGTCACTGTTAGCACTTTGAGGGGTAGCTCTAGGTAAAGAGGTATGGTCTTGTTTTTGGAGGATTTGTTCTCCTCCAAGGTCGCCCCAACCGAAAAATATCGACCAGGCTCTGCGATGGTAGTGGCCCCAGTGGGGTTGATTGAGGATTCGCGGTGGTCGTTGATTTTTAAGTTCCACAGGGTCTTCTCGTCTTATGTTCACATCCCCGCTTTTGCCCTGGGGATGCACTGCAGTGAGTCCAGAGAGTGCACTGGCACCACTGGGGATGAACTGCAGTGAGTCCAGAGAGTGCACTGGCACCACGCAGGGTGCAGTGCAGTAAGTCCAGAGACTTCACTGGCACCACTGGGAATGCAGTGCAGTGAGTGCAGAGAGTGCACTGGCACCAATGGGGATGCAGTGCAGTGAGTACAGAGAGTGCACTGGCACCACTGGGGATGCACTGCAGTGAGTCCAGAGAGTGCACTGGCACCACTGGGGATGCAGTGCAGTGAGTCCAGAGAGTGCACTGGCACCACTGGGGATGCACTGCAGTGAGTCCAGAGAGTGCACTGGCACCACCGGGGATGCACTGCAGTGAGTCCAGAGAGTGCACTGGCATCACTGGGGATGCACTACAGTGAGTCCAGAGATTGTACCATCACCACTGGGGATGCAGTGCAGTGAGTCCAGAGAGTGCACTGGCACCACTGGGGATGCAGTGCAGTGAGTCCAGAGAGTGCACTGGCACCACCGGGGATGCACTGCAGTGAGTCCAGAGAGTGCACTGGCATCACTGGGGATGCACTACAGTGAGTCCAGAGATTGTACCATCACCACTGGGGATGCAGTGCAGTGAGTCCAGAGAGTGCACTGGCACCACTGGGGATGCACTGCAGTGAGTCCAGAGAGTGCACTGGCACCACTGGGGATGCACTTCAGTGAGTCCAGAGAGTGCACTGACACCACTGGGGATGCAGTGCAGTGAGTCCAGAGAGTGCACTGGCACCACTGGGGATGCAGTCCAGTGAGTCCAGTGAGTGCACTGGCACCACTGGGGATGCTGTGCAGTGAGTGCAGAGAGTGCACTGGCACCACCGGGGATTCACTGTAGTGAGTCCAGAGAGTGCTCTGGCACCACCTGTGATGCAGTACAGTGAGTCCAGTGAGTGCACTGGCACCACTGGGGATGCAGTGCTGTGACTCCGGAGAGCGCACTGGCACCACTGGGGATTCAGTGCAGTCAGTCCAGTGAGTGCACTGACACCACTGGGGATGCACTTCAGTGAGTCCAGAGAGTGCACTGGCACCACTGGCGATGCACTGCAGTGAGTCCAGAGACTGCACTGTAACCACTGGGGATGCACTGCAGTGAGTCCAGAGAGTGCACTGGCACCACTGGGGATGCCGTGCAGTGAGTCCAGAGACTGCACTGGCACCACTGGGGATGCAGTGCAGTGAGTCCAGAGACTGCACTGGCACCACTGGGGATGCAGTGCAGTGAGTCCAGAGACTGCACTGGCACCACTGGGGCTGCACTGCAGTGAGTCCAGAGAGTGCACTGGCACCACTGGGGATGCAGTGCAGTGAGTCCAGAGAGTGCACTGGCACCACTGGGGATGCAGTCCAGTGAGTCCAGAGAGTGCACTGGCACCACTGGGGATGCACTTCAGTGAGTTCAGAGAGTGCACTTGCACCACTGGGGATGGGTTTCAAGCCAACTGCATTAACCGCTCATGCTTCTTTCTTATGAGACGTTAGTAAACCAATTACATAGCCTTGTCAAGACTAAATCACAGGTAAAAATCCTGTACATCTCATGTGGCCAACCACTCCCAACTAGGATTCCAAGAACCAGGAGGTTCGGTGAAAATAGGGCTAGTACTATTAGAGGGGTGATTATTAGGGTAAGCCCTAAGCTGTCTTTAATGGAGAAGTATGGGTGGAATGGGATTTTGTCGCAGTCTGATACGATTCCTAGTGGGTTATTTGAGCCTGATTCGTGTAGGAAGGTTAGGTGGACTAGGGTGATTCCTGCAATTAGGAAGGGCAGTAGGAAGTGGATGGCGAAGAATCGGGTTAAGGTTGGATTGTCTACTGAGAATCCTCCTCAGGCTCATTCTACTAGAGTTTGCCCAATGTACGGGATGGCTGAGAATAGGTTGGTGATTACGGTGGCCCCTCAGAATGACATTTGTCCTCATGGTAGGACATACCCTACGAAGGCAGTTGCTATTAGGGTGAGTAGGAGGATTACTCCTGTGTTTCAGGTTTCTTTGTATAGGTAGGAGCCGTAGTAGAGGCCTCGTCCGATGTGTAAGTAGATGCAGATAAAGAAGAGCGAAGCACCATTGGCGTGGAGGTTGCGGATGAGCCATCCGTACTGGACGTCTCGGCATGTGTGAGCTACTGAGGAGAAGGCGAGTGAAGTGTCTGCGGTGTAGTGTATGGCTAGTAGCAGGCCTGTTAGGATTTGTGTGGCTAAGCAGATGGCTAGAAGGGAGCCGAAGTTTCATCAGGCAGAGATGTTGGAGGGGGCAGGTAGGTCGATTAGGGAGTTGTTGATTATTTTTAGTAGGGGATGGGATTTGCGGATGTTAGGGGCCATTAGTGAGTCTGTGTGTTATTAGGATTATTACCAGGATGGAGAGGGCGAAGGATCCTAGGTAGGCCTTAATTAGCCCTGTGTGTATTGAGGTTGCGGCTTTGCTTGCGGCTACTTGTAGTTCAGCAAGGCCCTCTGGCCCTATTTTTTTGAGTCAGGAGAGGTCGATCAAGTGTAGGGCAATGTTTTGTCCCTTTTCTAGTAGGTTTTTGGAGAAGAATCGGTGTACTAGGGGGTTGAAGTACCCTAATGCAGAGGAGAAGTTTATGAGGGGGGTTGGTTTGGGGTGAGTGAGGGTGTGTGTTATGTTCGATAGTTCTAGGGCTAGGATGATTCCTAGGATTGTTATGAGGATGGCAGCAGTTTTGGTGATAAGGGGTATGGTTATTGGGGGGGTTTTGGTTGGTGTGATGAAAGAGGTAATGATTATTCCTGCTGTAATGCTGCCTAGGGCGAGTCGGGTTAGGGGGGCGGTGATTAGTGGGTTGTTTTCGTTTATTGATACTATTGGGGGGATTCGGGTTTGTCCAGCTTGGACTAGGATGGTTATGCGGATGCTGTAGGTTGCGGTGAATGCTGTGGCTATAAGGGTTAGGAGTAGGGCTCAAGTATTTAGGTATGATGTGTTTAAGCTTTCGATGATGAGGTCTTTTGAGTAGAATCCGGCTAGGAATGGGGTTCCTATCAGCGCCAGGTTTCCGATGGTTAGGCAGGAAGTAGTGACTGGGAGTATTTTCTGTAGGCCTCCTATCTTTCGGATATCTTGTTCTCCGTTTAGGTTGTGGATGATAGACCCTGAGCATAGGAATAGTATGGCTTTAAAGAAGGCATGGGTTGAGATGTGTAGGAAGGCTAGTTGTGGGAGGTTTAGTCCGATAGTGACTATTATTAGTCCTAGTTGGCTGGATGTTGAGAAAGCAATGATTTTTTTGATGTCATTTTGGGTTAGGGCGCATGTGGCAGCGAATAGGGTTGATAGAGCACCTAGGCATAGGCAGGCAGTTAGGGCTGTCTGGTTGGTGGCTAGCAGGGGGTGCATGCGGATGAGCAGGAAGATTCCGGCTACTACTATGGTACTGGAGTGCAGTAGGGCTGATACTGGGGTGGGGCCTTCTATTGCTGCGGGCAGTCATGGGTGGAGTCCAAATTGGGCGGATTTTCCTGCGGCTGCGAGGATTAATCCTATGAGGGGGAGGATTGGGGTTTGGTGGGGGTGTACGGCTTGTTGGATCTCTCAGGTGTTGAATGTTGAAGCTAGTCATGCTATGCTCAGGATCAGTCCGATGTCTCCGATTCGGTTGTAGATTACGGCTCGTAGGGCGGCGGTGTTGGCATCTGCTCGGCCTTGTCATCAGCCGATGAGAAGGAAGGACATGATTCGTACTCCTTCCCAGCCTACGAATAGGAGGAATATGTTGTTTGCGGTTGTTAGGAGGAGTATGGCGACTAGGAATGTCAGTAGGTAGGTGAAAAATTTTGTTACGTATGGCTCTGAGGCCATGTATCATATGGCGAATTGTAGGATTGATCATGTTACAAATAGGGCGATTGGAAGAAATGTTATTGAGTATTGGTCTATTTTTAGGCTCAGGGGGATTTTAAAGTTTATAATGAATTTTCACTCCCAGTGGCAGGTGACAGATTCTACTCCCGAGTAGATGAATGCGGTTGTAGGGGCTAGGCTAATTAGGAATGCGGTTTTAACAGCGCGGGTGGTGGCTTGTGGGGTGTTTTTAAAGTTTTTAAATAGAAATGGCAGGATGATTGGGGTTAGGAGGATTGTCAGCGTGAGTAGTGTGAGGGAGTTGATTAGTAGTGTGGGGTTCACTACTTTTACTTGGATTTGCACCAAGATGGGTGGTTCCTAAGACCAGTGGATTGCTGTTATCCTTTAAAAGTAAGGGGGCTGAGGTTTTAGGCTCAGATGTAAGAGTTAGCAGCTCTTGTTGGTTAAACCCTCCCCTCGGCAGGTAAGAAGGTTTGAACTTCTATTCTTAGAATCACAGTCTAATGTTTGGTTTAAACTATACTTGCATGAGGGGATTCCGGAGATCAGTTCGGGTTTGAGGATTAGGAGGAATATTGGGATAATGTGGAGTGTTATGAGCAGGTGTTCTCGCGTGGTTGAGTTTTGCATAGATGCGATGTGGGAGGGGATTGAGCCTCGTTGGGTCATTAGTAGTATGAATAAGGTGTAGGAGGCGGTTAGTAGGGTTGCGATTCCTGTTAGGATGATCGTGAAGGCAGATCAGTTGAATAAGGTGATTATAATGGTTAGCTCTGCTATGAGGTTTGTTGTTGGGGGTAAGGCTATGTTTGTTAGATTGGCCAGCAATCATCAGGTAGCTATGAGTGGTAGGAGAGGTTGTAGGCCTCGTGTGAGTAGTAGAATTCGGCTGTGCGTACGTTCATAGTTTGTGTTGGCTAGGCAGAATAGTATGGAGGAAGTTAGTCCATGGGAAATTATTAGGATCATTGCCCCTGAGAATGATCAGTGGGTTTGGATTATTCCTGCGGCGATAACTAGGCCTATGTGGCTAACGGATGAATAAGCGATTAGTGATTTTAGGTCTGTCTGTCGTAGGCAGATTGAGCTAGTCATTAGGGCGCCTCATAGGGCCAGGGTTAGGAAGGGGTAGTGCAGGAGGTTGGACAGTGGGCCCATAAATAGAGTGACTCGTATAATTCCGTATCCTCCTAGCTTTAGTAGTAGGGCGGCGAGGAGTATTGAGCCTGCGATGGGTGCTTCTACGTGGGCTTTTGGCAGTCAGAGGTGTAGGCCGTATAGTGGGGCTTTTACTATGAATGCTATGAGCAGTGCTAGACCTGATAGTATTCCTGTCCATGAGGTGGATAGGGTTGGGTGGGTTAGTTGTAGGGTTGGCAGGTGCAGGGTGCCAATTTTCACGTATAGGTGTATGATTGTGATTAGCAGGGGTAGAGAGCTTACTGGCATGTAGAATAGCAGGTAGATGCCAGCGCTTAGGCGTTCTGGTTGGTTCCCCCATCGGGTGATTAAGATTAGGGTGGGAATGAGGGTTGCTTCAAATGAGATGTAAAATAGTGCTAGTTCTGTGGTGGAAAAGGCTAGTAGGATGAATGGCTGGACTGCGACTAAGGTTGAGATAAAGATTCGTTTGCGTTGTAGGGGTTCTTGTTGCAGGTGGTTTTGGCTTGCTATGATTATGAGTGGGAGTAGTCAGCAGGATAGTACTAGGAGGGGGGATGAGATTTGGTCAATTCCTGTTCAGTTGGATAAAAATTTGTAGGGGTAGTAGGTTGGGATTAATCACTGTAGGCTTAGGGCAGCGATTAGGAGGCTGTATAAGGTGGTGTTAGTCCATAGAAATTTTGGTGGAGACAGCAGGGCTGTTGGAAGAAGTATGATTGTGGGTAGGATGATTTTTAGCATTGCAGGAGGTTTAGGTTGTGTAGATGGTCGGAGCCATGTGTGCGGGTGGAGGCTACTAGGATGGCCAGGCCTGTGCCCGCCTCACACGCTGAGAAGGTTAGCATGAGAATTGGTACCATGGTGAATGAGGAGACTTGGTTTTCGATGGATCATATTGATAGGCCTACGAATATCGATAATATTATGCTTTCAAGGCATAGTAGGGCGGATACTAGGTGGGTTCGGTGGAAGGCTAGTCCTAGTCCGCTGAAAATGAAGGCTGAGTAGAAGCTTAAATGTAGGGGCGACATAAGAAAGTTACAGGGTTGGCTGTAATCTGCTGGGTCGAAACCAGCTATCTTTTTGGTTAGACTAACTTTCTGTTATTCTGCTCATTCTAGGCCCCCTTGAATTCACTCGTAGGCCAGTCCGAGTGTTAGGAGAAGGAGGATCACTACAGTTCAGGTGAGGGTCATTAGGGGGGATTGGAGTTGGACGGCTCATGGCAGGGGGAGTAGGAGGGCGATTTCTAGGTCGAATAGGACGAACAGGATGGCTACTGAGGAAGAATCGGACTGAGAATGGTAATCGAGCAGATCCAAGTGGGTCGAATCCACATTCGTACGGTGAGAGTTTCTCTGAGTCGGGGTTTATTTGGGCGAGTCAGAAGTTTAATGCGGTTAGGGCGGCGCTTAGGATTGATGATAGGGCGAATATGAACATGAGTGCGTTCATTGCTCTCCTCTGGGTTTATACCAGATTCTAGAGATTGGAAGTCAATTGTAATTAATATACTAGAAGAGCAAGATCCTCATCAGTAGATGGTTATGTAGAGGAATAGTCAGATGACGTCTACGAAGTGTCAGTATCAGGCTGCTGCCTCGAATCCGAAGTGGTGGTCTGATGTAAAGTGGAACTTGATCAGTCGGAAGAGGCAGACGGTCAGGAAGGAGGATCCGATGATTACGTGGAGTCCGTGGAATCCAGTGGCAACGAAGAAGGTAGATCCGTAGACGCTATCGGCGATTGAGAATGGGGCTTCGTGGTATTCTATTGCTTGTAGGGCTGTGAAGTAGAATCCCAGGAGGATCGTTAGGGTTAGGGCGTGGATGGCGTGTTTTCGGTTTCCTTCTGTGATGCTGTGATGGGCTCACGTTACGGTAACGCCTGAGGCTAGTAGGATGGCTGTGTTTAGTAGGGGGACTTCTATCGGGTTGAGTGGTTTAATTCCTGTTGGGGGTCATTGGCCTCCTAGTTCTGGGGTTGGGGCCAGGCTCGAGTGGAAGAACGCTCAGAAGAACCCTAAGAAGAAGAATGCTTCGGATGTGATGAAAAGGATTATGCCGTATCGTAGGCCTTTTTGGACTGTGGGAGTGTGATGGCCTTGGAAGGTGCTTTCTCGTACAATGTCTCGTCATCATTGGAGTATTACTAGGAGTATTGAGATGAGGCCTAGGGTTAGTAGTATGGATGAGTTGTAGTGGAATCACATGATTAATCCTGAGGTTGTGAGTAGGGCGGCGGCTGCCCCGAAGATTGGTCAAGGGCTTGGGTCAACTATGTGGTATGAGTGTGCTTGGTGTGCCATTAGATGTTTTCTTGTAAGTATAGGCTTAGAAGGAGCACGAAGACGTAGGCCTGGATTATGGCTACTGCTACTTCTAGGATGGTTAGGAGTAGTAGGATGATTATTGTTAGGATGGATACTGCAGGAAGGGTGGGTATTAATGCAATGGAGGCTGTAGAGATGAGTTGGATGAGTAAGTGTCCTGCTGTAAGGTTGGCTGTAAGGCGGACTCCGAGGGCTAGGGGGCGGATTAGTAGGCTGGTTGTTTCGATCAGGATTAGTGCGGGGATTAGGGGTGTAGGGGTACCTTCGGGTAATAGGTGGGCTAAAGAGGCTGATGGTTGGTTTCGTAGGCCTGTTAGTACTGTGGCGAGCCATAGTGGGAAGGCTAGGGCTATGTTCATAGATAGTTGGGTGGTTGGGGTGAATGTATATGGAAGGAGGCCTAGAAGGTTGATTGTAAGAAGTATGATTATTAGGGATGTAAATATTATGGCTCATTTGTGGCCATTTTTGTTGAGTGGGACTATTAGTTGTTTTGTGATTAGGTGAAGGAGTCATGTTTGGATAGTAGAAAGGCGGTTGTTGATTCATCGGTTGTTTGGGGACGGGAATAGTAGGGCTGGGAAGAGTAGGGATAGTAGGATTAAGGGGATGCCGAATAGATTGGGGCTGGAAAATTGGTCAAAGAAGCTTAGGTTCATGGTCAGGATCATGGTGTGGGTTTGGTAGTGAGGGAGGTCTTATTTGATGGGGGGTTGGTTGTGGTGAAGGCTAGTAGTTTTGGTTGGATGAGGAGTGCTAGGGTTAATCAGGTTATAATTATGATTGAAAATCATGGTGCGGGGTTAAGCTGTGGCATATCATTAAGGAGGGGGAAGTCCCTCTTTGGCTAGCTTAAAAGGCTAGTGCTGTTGCATAGCTTCTTAATGATTAGGATGATGATAGAAGGGACGATCAGGCCTCGAAATGTGGGAGTGGGGTTGATTCTACTACAATGGGTATGTAGCTGTGATTAGCCCCGCAAATTTCTGAGCATTGTCCGTAAAAAATCCCAGGCCGGGTGGTAATGAATGAAGTTTGGTTTAGTCGGCCTGGGATTGCGTCTGTTTTAACTCCGAGCGTTGGGACTGCTCAGGAGTGGAGTACGTCTCCTGCAGTAATGATCACGCGGATGGGGGATTCTATTGGGATAACTACGCGGTGGTCAACTTCTAGCAGTCGGAAGTGGCCGTTGGGTAAGTCTGGGGTGGGCACTATGTAGGAGTCGAAGGATAGGTCTTTGAAGTCTGTGTATTCGTAGCTTCAGTATCATTGGTGGCCGATGGCTTTTAGGGTGAGGTCTGGTTCATCGATTTTGTCCATTATGTAGAGGATTTGTAGGGATGGGAGGGCGAGGAGTACCAGGACGATAGCAGGTAGGATTGTCCAGATCAGCTCTACTTCTTGGGCGTCTACAGCATTGGACGAGAGTTTTTCTGTTAGTATGTGGGCTAAAAGGTAGAGAACTAGGCTGCAGATAGCTAGGGCAACGATTAGGGCGTGGTCGTGGAATTCAACGAGTTCTTCTATGATGGGTGATGAGGCGTCTTGGAATCCTAGTTGGGAGTGGTTGGCCACATGAGATGTACAGGATTTTTACCTGTGATTTAGTCTTGACAAGGCTATGTAATTGGTTTACTAACGTCTCATAAGAAAGAAGCATGAGCGGTGAATGCAGTTGGCTTGAAACCAGCATGTGAGGGTTCGATTCCTTCCTTTCTTGTACTTGGACGAAGGCCGGTTCCTCGAAAGTACGGTATGGGGGAGGGCAGCCGTGGATTCATTCAACGTTTGTGGTAGTTAGTTCTGGTTGTAGGACTTTTCGTTTGGCCGAAAAGGCTTCTCAGATGATGAATATTAGTATGATTACGGCTACTATTGAGATTAGGGAGCCGATGGAGGAAATGGTGTTTCATAGTGTGTAGGCGTCGGGATAGTCCGAGTATCGTCGGGGTATTCCTGCTAGGCCTAGGAAGTGCTGGGGGAAGAACGTTAGGTTTACTCCTGTAAATATTACCCCGAAGTGGGCTTTTGCTCATGTTTGGTGTAGGGTAAACCCAGTGAGTAGTGGGAATCAGTGAGTAAATCCTGCTAGAATGGCAAAGACGGCGCCTATGGATAGGACGTAGTGGAAGTGGGCAACTACGTAGTACGTGTCGTGCAGGGCGATGTCTAGGGAAGAGTTTGCAAGAACGATTCCTGTTAATCCTCCGATGGTAAATAGGAAGATAAATCCTAGAGCTCATAGTATTGGGGGGGGTCTCATTTGATTGTTCCTCCGTGCAGGGTGGCTAGTCAGCTAAATACTTTGATTCCGGTAGGGATGGCAATGATTATAGTGGCTGATGTAAAGTAGGCTCGGGTATCAACGTCTATTCCTACTGTAAACATGTGGTGAGCTCAGACGATGAATCCTAGGAAGCCGATGGATAGTATGGCTCAGACTATTCCCATGTAGCCGAAGGGCTCCTTTTTGCCTGAGTAGTACGTGACTACGTGTGAGATGATTCCGAACCCCGGTAGGATCAGAATATAGACTTCTGGGTGTCCGAAGAATCAGAATAGGTGTTGGTACAGGATTGGGTCTCCTCCTCCAGCGGGGTCGAAGAATGTGGTGTTTAGGTTTCGATCAGTTAGTAATATTGTAATACCGGCGGCGAGTACGGGGAGTGATAGAAGGAGTAGGATGGCGGTAATTAGTACGGATCAGACAAATAGTAGGGTTTGGTATTGTGAGAGTGCGGGGGGTTTTATGTTGATGGCTGTGGTGATAAAGTTGATGGCCCCAAGGATGGAGGAGATACCGGCTAAGTGGAGTGAGAAGATAGCCAGGTCTACTGAAGCTCCGGCGTGGGCAAGGTCACCTGCTAGGGGAGGGTAGACAGTTCAGCCTGTGCCGGCGCCAGCTTCTACAGTGGATGAGGCTAGTAGGAGGAGGAATGATGGGGGGAGGAGTCAAAAGCTTATGTTGTTTATTCGCGGGAATGCTATGTCGGGGGCACCGATTATGAGGGGGACTAATCAGTTGCCGAATCCTCCGATCATGATGGGTATGACTATAAAGAAGCTTATTACAAAGGCGTGAGCGGTAACGATTACATTGTAAATTTGGTCGTCGCCTAGGAGAGTTCCTGGTTGTCCTAGTTCTGCGCGGATTAATAGGCTGAGTGCGGTGCCGACTATTCCTGCTCATGCCCCGAAGATGAGGTACAGGGTGCCAATATCCTTATGGTTAGTGGAAAATAGTCATCGGTTGATGAAGGTGACGGGTAAGATGGCTGAGTGTTGAAGCGTTAGGCTGTAGTCCTTTTTACAGAGGTTTAATTCCTCTTCTTATCGGCTCTGTAGTGAAATTCATGTTGAGTTGCAAGCTCATCGATGCGCACTAGGGTGCGTCAGGGTCTTTGTAGGCAGAAGCCAATTGGTTTAGGCATTTAGCTGTTAACTAGAGTTTTGTGGGATCGAAGCCCATCTGTCTAGGGAGGCTTTAGCTTAATTAAAGCGTCTGACTTGCATTCAGAAGATACAGGTTAATATTCTGTAAGTCTTAATGTGCAGAAACTAAGAGGGTTTAACTCTTATTTAAGGCTTTGAAGGCCTTCGGTTTGGGGTGTTATCCTAAGTTTCTAGACAATGGCATGTATTATTGGGGACAGGGGAAGTAAGAGGATTGATAGTGAGGCAAGGACCGCAGTAGGTGTGCTTGGGGCTTTGCTAGTGTATCATTGTTTTATGTGGTTAGAGGAGTTGGGGGGAAGGGTAATTGTTGAGTGGTATGCGAGGCGTAGGTAGAAGAAGAGGCTGAGCAGTGATAGCATGGCAATTGCCATGGCTGCTGGTGTTATTTCCTGTTTAGTTAGTTCTTGGATGATAAGTCACTTTGGTATAAAGCCTGTTAATGGGGGGAGGCCTGCTAGGGATAAAAGTACTAGTATTAGGGTGGCGTTTAGCACTGGGGTTTTTGTTCATGAGGTTGTGATCATGGATAGGTTAAGGGCTTTGATTTTGTTAAGGGCTAGGAATACGGCTGATGTTATGATTGTGTATAGGTAGAAGGTAAGTAAGGCCAATTTGGGGCTGTAAACTAGGATGATGGCGATTCAGCCTAAGTGGGAGATGGACGAGAAGGCTAGGATTTTGCGTGTTTGTGTTTGGTTCAGTCCTATTCAGCCTCCTAGTGCTGTTGAGGCTAGGGCCATGGCGGTGAGTAGAGCTGGGTCGAGGGATTTGGATGTTAGTAGGAGCAGGGTTAGTGGGGGGAATTTTATGAGGGTCGAGAGTAGCAGGGCTGTTATTAGTGGCGATCCTTGTAGTACTTCTGGGAATCAGAAGTGAAATGGCACTAGGCCCAGTTTAATAGCGATTGCTGCTGTCAGTAGTAGACAGGAGGTTGGGTGGTTTATTTGTGTGATGTCTCATTGGCCGGTGACTCAGGCATTGGTTATGCTAGAGAATAGGACCAGGGCGGAAGCAGCTGCTTGGGTTAGGAAGTATTTCGTTGCGGCTTCTACTGCTCGTGGGTGGTGGGATTTGGCTAAATGGGGCTATTGGATGAATGCTCGTTGGACATAGCACAAAACAACAAATCATTAAGCGCAACCCCTGCGCTTCACAAACTAAACCAGTAAACTTTCGCTAACCACCATGTAGCATAAACCTTCATCGCCCAATCCCAGCAAACTACCTCTAAAACTCCATTAATCATCCCTTCCATGACATCATCGGAACGATGTACATATACACACAAACACATACAAAATAACTTAAACTTATTAGAGAAACTCCAGTACTAAAAATAGTAAACACAAGCAATAATTTCATATACTTCACTCTCACTCACCACTCAACTATCAGCTAACCACACCCCTGTCCACATAGCTTAACACAAAGCATGGCACTGAAGTTGCCAAGATGGCATAAAACATGCCTGCGGACAAAAGACTTAGTCCTAACCTTACGGTTGGTTTTTGCTAAATATATACATGCAAGTATCCGCGCCCCAGTGTAAACGCCCTCGACCACCTACCCCCATACAGGCCTTGAGGAGCGGGTATCAGGCACACCCAAGTAGTAGCCCAAGACGCCTCGCTAAGCCACGCCCCCACGGGTATTCAGCAGTAATTAACATTAAGCAATGAGTGCAAACTTGACTTAGTTATAGCAACAGCCTAACTTCAAGGGTTGGTAAATCTTGTGCCAGCCACCGCGGTCATACAAGAAACCCAAATCAACCGTCCTATTGACACGGCGTAAAGAGTGGTAAAATGCCTATCCTAGCTAACTAAGATCAAAATGCAACTGAGCTGTCATAAGCCCAAGATGCACCTAAACACACCATTAAGATGATCTTAGGAACTAACGACTGATTTAAACCCACGAAAGCCAGGGCCCAAACTGGGATTAGATACCCCACTATGCCTGGCCCTAAATCTTGATACTTACTTTACCGAAGTATCCGCCAGAGAACTACGAGCACAAACGCTTAAAACTCTAAGGACTTGGCGGTGCCCCAAACCCACCTAGAGGAGCCTGTTCTACAATCGATAATCCCCGATTAACCCAACCACCCCTTGCCAACACAGCCTACATACCGCCGTCGCCAGCCCACCTCGAATGAGAGCACAACAGTGGACACAATAGCACCCCGCTAATAAGACAGGTCAAGGTATAGCCTATGGAGTGGAAGAAATGGGCTACATTCCCTATTCATAGGGCACACGGAAAGAAGCGTGAAACCACTTCTGGAAGGCGGATTTAGCAGTAAAGTGGGACAATAGAGCCTACTTTAAGCCGGCCCTGGGGCACGTACATACCGCCCGTCACCCTCCTCAAAAGCCACATCCCACATAACTAATACCATAAATACGCTGAAGATGAGGTAAGTCGTAACAAGGTAAGTGTACCGGAAGGTGTACTTAGAATATCAAGACGTAGCTATAACACCAAAGCACTCAGCTTACACCTGAAAGATATCTACTAGACCGGATCGTCTTGAAGCCCCCCCTCTAGCTCAACCACACAAATAGTACACCAAAACTAAAGAATTTACTAAACTAATTAAACTAAAGCATTTTACAGTCTTAGTATAGGCGATAGAAAAGACACTTAGACGCGATAGAGACCCCAGTACCGTAAGGGAAAGATGAAATAGCAGTGAAACAATCAAAGCGACAGACAGCAAAGATCAACCCTTGTACCTTTTGCATCATGGTTTAGCGAGAACAACCAAGCAAAGTGAACTAAAGTTTGCCCCCCCGAAACCCAAGCGAGCTACTTTCAAGCAGTTAAAGAGAGCGAACCCGTCTCTGTTGCAAAAGAGTGGGATGACTTGTCAGTAGAGGTGAAAAGCCAACCGAGCTGGGTGATAGCTGGTTACCTGTGAAACGAATCTAAGTTCCCCCTTAATCCTCCCTACCGGACATCCTGAACCCTAATGAGATGATTAAGAGCTATTTAATGGAGGGACAGCTCCATTAAAAAAGGACACAACCTCGACTAGCGGATAATTCTTACTACTGATCCTACCGTGGGCCCTAAAGCAGCCATCAAAAAAGAGTGCGTCAAAGCTCCACCACCTAAAAATACCAAAATAAGATGATTCCCTTATCACAAACAGGTCAACCTATGAATATAGGAGAATTAATGCTAAAATAAGTAACTCAGGGCCACACCCCTCTAACGGCGCAAGCTTACATAGAAACATTATTAACAGACCTAGACAGATACAAAAACCCCTACAAGACCACGTATTAACTAACCCTGTTAACCCGACTCAGGAGCGCCTATAAGAGCGATTAAAATCTGTGAAAGGAACTCGGCAAATTAATAAGGCCCGACTGTTTACCAAAAACATAGCCTTCAGCAAATTAAACAAGTATTGAAGGTGATGCCTGCCCGGTGACTTAGGTTTAACGGCCGCGGTATCCTAACCGTGCAAAGATAGCGCAATCAATTGTCCCATAAATCGAGACTTGTATGAATGGCTAAACGAGGTCTTAACTGTCTCTCACAGATAATCAGTGAAATTGATCTCCCCGTGCAAAAGCGGGGATGTGAACATAAGACGAGAAGACCCTGTGGAACTTAAAAATCAACGACCACCGCGAATCCTCAATCAACCCCACTGGGGCCACTACCATCGCAGAGCCTGGTCGATATTTTTCGGTTGGGGCGACCTTGGAGGAGAACAAATCCTCCAAAAACAAGACCATACCTCTTTACCTAGAGCTACCCCTCAAAGTGCTAACAGTGACCAGACCCAATATAATTGATTAATGGACCAAGCTACCCCAGGGATAACAGCGCAATCCCCCTCAAGAGCCCATATCGACAGGGGGGTTTACGACCTCGATGTTGGATCAGGACATCCTAATGGTGCAGCCGCTATTAAGGGTTCGTTTGTTCAACGATTAACAGTCCTACGTGATCTGAGTTCAGACCGGAGCAATCCAGGTCGGTTTCTATCTATGACACACTCTCCCCAGTACGAAAGGACCGGGAAAGTGGGGCCAATACCACAAGCACGCCCCCCCCCTCTAAGCAGTGAAACCAACTAAACCGTGAAGAGGGCCTTCCCCCACCACTTTCAATCCTAGAAAAGGACCAGCTAGAGTGGCAGAGCCCGGCAAGTGCAGAAGGCTTAAGCCCTTTCCCCAGAGGTTCAAATCCTCTCCCTAGCTTCACCCATGATTCAAATAACAACACTAAGCTGCCTCATTATATCCCTCCTATACATCATCCCAATCCTGATTGCCGTAGCCTTCCTAACCCTAGTAGAACGGAAAATCCTAAGCTACATACAATCCCGCAAAGGCCCTAACGTTGTCGGGCCTTTTGGCCTACTTCAACCATTTGCGGACGGACTGAAACTATTTACCAAAGAGCCCATCCGACCCTCTACCTCTTCCCCACTTCTATTCATTCTGATACCAATACTAGCCCTTGTCCTAGCCCTCACCACTTGAGCACCACTACCACTCCCATTTCCCCTAGCAGATCTAAACCTCGGAGTTCTCTTCCTAATAGCCATGTCAAGCCTAGCCGTCTACTCAGTCCTATGATCAGGCTGAGCCTCGAACTCAAAATACGCACTAATCGGAGCCCTACGGGCAGTAGCACAGACCATTTCATACGAAGTGACACTGGCCATAATCCTGCTATCAATAATCATACTAAGCGGAAGCTACACACTCAGCTCCTTTGCCATCACACAGGAGCCTCTATACTTCATTTTCTCCTTATGACCCCTAGCAATAATATGATACGTATCCACCCTAGCAGAGACAAACCGAGCTCCTTTTGACCTCACAGAGGGTGAATCTGAGCTAGTCTCAGGGTTTAACGTTGAATACGCCGCAGGACCCTTCGCCTTATTCTTCCTAGCTGAATATGCGAACATTATGCTAATAAATACACTTACAGCCATCATATTCCTAAACCCAAGCGCCCTAGGGCCACCCACAGAACTATTCCCCGTCATCCTAGCCACAAAAGTCCTCCTACTATCTTCTGGTTTCTTATGGGTCCGAGCTTCATACCCACGATTCCGATATGACCAACTAATGCACCTACTATGAAAAAACTTCCTACCCCTCACACTAGCTCTGTGCCTCTGACACATCAGCATACCTATCTGCTATGCAGGCCTACCTCCTTACATAAGGAAATGTGCCTGAACTACAAAGGGTCACTATGATAAAGTGAACATAGAGGTATAACAGCCCTCTCATTTCCTGTTGACCTTAGAAAAGTAGGAATTGAACCCACACAAGAGAAATCAAAATTCTCCATACTTCCCTTATATTATTTTCTAGTAGAGTCAGCTAATCAAGCTATCGGGCCCATACCCCGAAAATGATGGTTTAACCCCCTCCTCTACTAATGAACCCTTACGCGACCCCAATCATAACCTTCAGCCTCATCTTGGGCACCACCATCACAATTTCCAGCAACCACTGAGTTCTGGCCTGGACAGGACTGGAGATCAACACACTTGCCATCATTCCCCTAATTGCCAAATCCCACCACCCACGAGCAGTAGAAGCCGCAACGAAATACTTCCTAACCCAAGCAGCTGCTTCCGCCCTGGTCCTATTCTCTAGCATAACCAATGCCTGAGTCACCGGCCAATGAGACATCACACAAATAAACCACCCAACCTCCTGTCTACTACTGACAGCAGCAATCGCTATTAAACTGGGCCTAGTGCCATTTCACTTCTGATTCCCAGAAGTACTACAAGGATCGCCACTAATAACAGCCCTGCTACTCTCGACCCTCATAAAATTCCCCCCACTAACCCTGCTCCTACTAACATCCAAATCCCTCGACCCAGCTCTACTCACCGCCATGGCCCTAGCCTCAACAGCACTAGGAGGCTGAATAGGACTGAACCAAACACAAACACGCAAAATCCTAGCCTTCTCGTCCATCTCCCACTTAGGCTGAATCGCCATCATCCTAGTTTACAGCCCCAAATTGGCCTTACTTACCTTCTACCTATACACAATCATAACATCAGCCGTATTCCTAGCCCTTAACAAAATCAAAGCCCTTAACCTATCCATGATCACAACCTCATGAACAAAAACCCCAGTGCTAAACGCCACCCTAATACTAGTACTTTTATCCCTAGCAGGCCTCCCCCCATTAACAGGCTTTTATACCAAAGTGACTACTGACTACTTTATACCAAAGCGCCTATGGATAGGACGTAGTGGAAGTGGGCAACTACGTAGTACGTGTCGTGCAGGGCGATGTCTAGGGAAGAGTTTGCAAGAACGATTCCTGTTAATCCTCCGATGGTAAATAGGAAGATAAATCCTAGAGCTCATAGTATTGGGGGGGGTCTCATTTGATTGTTCCTCCGTGCAGGGTGGCTAGTCAGCTAAATACTTTGATTCCGGTAGGGATGGCAATGATTATAGTGGCTGATGTAAAGTAGGCTCGGGTATCAACGTCTATTCCTACTGTAAACATGTGGTGAGCTCAGACGATGAATCCTAGGAAGCCGATGGATAGTATGGCTCAGACTATTCCCATGTAGCCGAAGGGCTCCTTTTTGCCTGAGTAGTACGTGACTACGTGTGAGATGATTCCGAACCCCGGTAGGATCAGAATATAGACTTCTGGGTGTCCGAAGAATCAGAATAGGTGTTGGTACAGGATTGGGTCTCCTCCTCCAGCGGGGTCGAAGAATGTGGTGTTTAGGTTTCGATCAGTTAGTAATATTGTAATACCGGCGGCGAGTACGGGGAGTGATAGAAGGAGTAGGATGGCGGTAATTAGTACGGATCAGACAAATAGTGGGGTTTGGTATTGTGAGAGTGCGGGGGGTTTTATGTTGATGGCTGTGGTGATAAAGTTGATGGCCCCAAGGATGGAGGAGATACCGGCTAAGTGGAGTGAGAAGATAGCCAGGTCTACTGAAGCTCCGGCGTGGGCAAGGTCACCTGCTAGGGGAGGGTAGACAGTTCAGCCTGTGCCGGCGCCAGCTTCTACAGTGGATGAGGCTAGTAGGAGGAGGAATGATGGGGGGAGGAGTCAAAAGCTTATGTTGTTTATTCGCGGGAATGCTATGTCGGGGGCACCGATTATGAGGGGGACTAATCAGTTGCCGAATCCTCCGATCATGATGGGTATGACTATAAAGAAGCTTATTACAAAGGCGTGAGCGGTAACGATTACATTGTAAATTTGGTCGTCGCCTAGGAGAGTTCCTGGTTGTCCTAGTTCTGCGCGGATTAATAGGCTGAGTGCGGTGCCGACTATTCCTGCTCATGCCCCGAAGATGAGGTACAGGGTGCCAATATCCTTATGGTTAGTGGAAAATAGTCATCGGTTGATGAAGGTGACGGGTAAGATGGCTGAGTGTTGAAGCGTTAGGCTGTAGTCCTTTTTACAGAGGTTTAATTCCTCTTCTTATCGGCTCTGTAGTGAAATTCATGTTGAGTTGCAAGCTCATCGATGCGCACTAGGGTGCGTCAGGGTCTTTGTAGGCAGAAGCCAATTGGTTTAGGCATTTAGCTGTTAACTAGAGTTTTGTGGGATCGAAGCCCATCTGTCTAGGGAGGCTTTAGCTTAATTAAAGCGTCTGACTTGCATTCAGAAGATACAGGTTAATATTCTGTAAGTCTTAATGTGCAGAAACTAAGAGGGTTTAACTCTTATTTAAGGCTTTGAAGGCCTTCGGTTTGGGGTGTTATCCTAAGTTTCTAGACAATGGCATGTATTATTGGGGACAGGGGAAGTAAGAGGATTGATAGTGAGGCAAGGACCGCAGTAGGTGTGCTTGGGGCTTTGCTAGTGTATCATTGTTTTATGTGGTTAGAGGAGTTGGGGGGAAGGGTAATTGTTGAGTGGTATGCGAGGCGTAGGTAGAAGAAGAGGCTGAGCAGTGATAGCATGGCAATTGCCATGGCTGCTGGTGTTATTTCCTGTTTAGTTAGTTCTTGGATGATAAGTCACTTTGGTATAAAGCCTGTTAATGGGGGGAGGCCTGCTAGGGATAAAAGTACTAGTATTAGGGTGGCGTTTAGCACTGGGGTTTTTGTTCATGAGGTTGTGATCATGGATAGGTTAAGGGCTTTGATTTTGTTAAGGGCTAGGAATACGGCTGATGTTATGATTGTGTATAGGTAGAAGGTAAGTAAGGCCAATTTGGGGCTGTAAACTAGGATGATGGCGATTCAGCCTAAGTGGGAGATGGACGAGAAGGCTAGGATTTTGCGTGTTTGTGTTTGGTTCAGTCCTATTCAGCCTCCTAGTGCTGTTGAGGCTAGGGCCATGGCGGTGAGTAGAGCTGGGTCGAGGGATTTGGATGTTAGTAGGAGCAGGGTTAGTGGGGGGAATTTTATGAGGGTCGAGAGTAGCAGGGCTGTTATTAGTGGCGATCCTTGTAGTACTTCTGGGAATCAGAAGTGAAATGGCACTAGGCCCAGTTTAATAGCGATTGCTGCTGTCAGTAGTAGACAGGAGGTTGGGTGGTTTATTTGTGTGATGTCTCATTGGCCGGTGACTCAGGCATTGGTTATGCTAGAGAATAGGACCAGGGCGGAAGCAGCTGCTTGGGTTAGGAAGTATTTCGTTGCGGCTTCTACTGCTCGTGGGTGGTGGGATTTGGCAATTAGGGGAATGATGGCTAGTGCGTTGATCTCCAGTCCTGTCCAGGCCAGAACTCAGTGGTTGCTGGAAATTGTGATGGTGGTGCCCAAGATGAGGCTGAAGGTTATGATTGGGGTCGCGTAAGGGTTCATTAGTAGAGGAGGGGGTTAAACCATCATTTTCGGGGTATGGGCCCGATAGCTTGATTAGCTGACTCTACTAGAAAATAATATAAGGGAAGTATGGAGAATTTTGATTTCTCTTGTGTGGGTTCAATTCCTACTTTTCTAAGGTCAACAGGAAATGAGAGGGCTGTTATACCTCTATGTTCACTTTATCATAGTGACCCTTTGTAGTTCAGGCACATTTCCTTATGTAAGGAGGTAGGCCTGCATAGCAGATAGGTATGCTGATGTGTCAGAGGCACAGAGCTAGTGTGAGGGGTAGGAAGTTTTTTCATAGTAGGTGCATTAGTTGGTCATATCGGAATCGTGGGTATGAAGCTCGGACCCATAAGAAACCAGAAGATAGTAGGAGGACTTTTGTGGCTAGGATGACGGGGAATAGTTCTGTGGGTGGCCCTAGGGCGCTTGGGTTTAGGAATATGATGGCTGTAAGTGTATTTATTAGCATAATGTTCGCATATTCAGCTAGGAAGAATAAGGCGAAGGGTCCTGCGGCGTATTCAACGTTAAACCCTGAGACTAGCTCAGATTCACCCTCTGTGAGGTCAAAAGGAGCTCGGTTTGTCTCTGCTAGGGTGGATACGTATCATATTATTGCTAGGGGTCATGAGGAGAAAATGAAGTATAGAGGCTCCTGTGCGATGGCAAAGGAGCTGAGTGTGTAGCTTCCGCTTAGTATGATTATTGATAGCAGGATTATGGCCAGTGTCACTTCGTATGAAATGGTCTGTGCTACTGCCCGTAGGGCTCCGATTAGTGCGTATTTTGAGTTCGAGGCTCAGCCTGATCATAGGACTGAGTAGACGGCTAGGCTTGACATGGCTATTAGGAAGAGAACTCCGAGGTTTAGATCTGCTAGGGGAAATGGGAGTGGTAGTGGTGCTCAAGTGGTGAGGGCTAGGACAAGGGCTAGTATTGGTATCAGAATGAATAGAAGTGGGGAAGAGGTAGAGGGTCGGATGGGCTCTTTGGTAAATAGTTTCAGTCCGTCCGCAAATGGTTGAAGTAGGCCAAAAGGCCCGACAACGTTAGGGCCTTTGCGGGATTGTATGTAGCTTAGGATTTTCCGTTCTACTAGGGTTAGGAAGGCTACGGCAATCAGGATTGGGATGATGTATAGGAGGGATATAATGAGGCAGCTTAGTGTTGTTATTTGAATCATGGGTGAAGCTAGGGAGAGGATTTGAACCTCTGGGGAAAGGGCTTAAGCCTTCTGCACTTGCCGGGCTCTGCCACTCTAGCTGGTCCTTTTCTAGGATTGAAAGTGGTGGGGGAAGGCCCTCTTCACGGTTTAGTTGGTTTCACTGCTTAGAGGGGGGGGGGCGTGCTTGTGGTATTGGCCCCACTTTCCCGGTCCTTTCGTACTGGGGAGAGTGTGTCATAGATAGAAACCGACCTGGATTGCTCCGGTCTGAACTCAGATCACGTAGGACTGTTAATCGTTGAACAAACGAACCCTTAATAGCGGCTGCACCATTAGGATGTCCTGATCCAACATCGAGGTCGTAAACCCCCCTGTCGATATGGGCTCTTGAGGGGGATTGCGCTGTTATCCCTGGGGTATCTTGGTCCATTAATCAATTATATTGGGTCTGGTCACTGTTAGCACTTTGAGGGGTAGCTCTAGGTAAAGAGGTATGGTCTTGTTTTTGGAGGATTTGTTCTCCTCCAAGGTCGCCCCAACCGAAAAATATCGACCAGGCTCTGCGATGGTAGTGGCCCCAGTGGGGTTGATTGAGGATTCGCGGTGGTCGTTGATTTTTAAGTTCCACAGGGTCTTCTCGTCTTATGTTCACATCCCCGCTTTTGCACGGGGAGATCAATTTCACTGATTATCTGTGAGAGACAGTTAAGACCTCGTTTAGCCATTCATACAAGTCTCGATTTATGGGACAATTGATTGCGCTACCTTTGCACGGTTAGGATACCGCGGCCGTTAAACCTAAGTCACCGGGCAGGCATCACCTTCAATACTTGTTTAATTTGCTGAAGGCTATGTTTTTGGTAAACAGTCGGGCCTTATTAATTTGCCGAGTTCCTTTCACAGATTTTAATCGCTCTTATAGGCGCTCCTGAGTCGGGTTAACAGGGTTAGTTAATACGTGGTCTTGTAGGGGTTTTTGTATCTGTCTAGGTCTGTTAATAATGTTTCTATGTAAGCTTGCGCCGTTAGAGGGGTGTGGCCCTGTACATGAGGGGCCTAGGATGATTCCTAGGATTGTTATGAGGATGGCAGCGGTTTTGGTGATAAGGGGTATGGTTATTGGGGGGGTTTTGGTTGGTGTGATGAAAGAGGTAATGATTATTCCTGCTGTAATGCTGCCTAGGGCGAGTCGGGTTAGGGGGGCGGTGATTAGTGGGTTGTTTTCGTTTATTGATACTATTGGGGGGATTCGGGTTTGTCCAGCTTGGACTAGGATGGTTATGCGGATGCTGTAGGTTGCGGTGAATGCTGTGGCTATAAGGGTTAGGAGTAGGGCTCAAGTATTTAGGTATGATGTGTTTAAGCTTTCGATGATGAGGTCTTTTGAGTAGAATCCGGCTAGGAATGGGGTTCCTATCAGCGCCAGGTTTCCGATGGTTAGGCAGGAAGTAGTGACTGGGAGTATTTTCTGTAGGCCTCCTATCTTTCGGATATCTTGTTCTCCGTTTAGGTTGTGGATGATAGACCCTGAGCATAGGAATAGTATGGCTTTAAAGAAGGCATGGGTTGAGATGTGTAGGAAGGCTAGTTGTGGGAGGTTTAGTCCGATAGTGACTATTATTAGTCCTAGTTGGCTGGATGTTGAGAAAGCAATGATTTTTTTGATGTCATTTTGGGTTAGGGCGCATGTGGCAGCGAATAGGGTTGATAGAGCACCTAGGCATAGGCAGGCAGTTAGGGCTGTCTGGTTGGTGGCTAGCAGGGGGTGCATGCGGATGAGCAGGAAGATTCCGGCTACTACTATGGTACTGGAGTGCAGTAGGGCTGATACTGGGGTGGGGCCTTCTATTGCTGCGGGCAGTCATGGGTGGAGTCCAAATTGGGCGGATTTTCCTGCGGCTGCGAGGATTAATCCTATGAGGGGGAGGATTGGGGTTTGGTGGGGGTGTACGGCTTGTTGGATCTCTCAGGTGTTGAATGTTGAAGCTAGTCATGCTATGCTCAGGATCAGTCCGATGTCTCCGATTCGGTTGTAGATTACGGCTCGTAGGGCGGCGGTGTTGGCATCTGCTCGGCCTTGTCATCAGCCGATGAGAAGGAAGGACATGATTCGTACTCCTTCCCAGCCTACGAATAGGAGGAATATGTTGTTTGCGGTTGTTAGGAGGAGTATGGCGACTAGGAATGTCAGTAGGTAGGTGAAAAATTTTGTTACGTATGGCTCTGAGGCCATGTATCATATGGCGAATTGTAGGATTGATCATGTTACAAATAGGGCGATTGGAAGAAATGTTATTGAGTATTGGTCTATTTTTAGGCTCAGGGGGATTTTAAAGTTTATAATGAATTTTCACTCCCAGTGGCAGGTGACAGATTCTACTCCCGAGTAGATGAATGCGGTTGTAGGGGCTAGGCTAATTAGGAATGCGGTTTTAACAGCGCGGGTGGTGGCTTGTGGGGTGTTTTTAAAGTTTTTAAATAGAAATGGCAGGATGATTGGGGTTAGGAGGATTGTCAGCGTGAGTAGTGTGAGGGAGTTGATTAGTAGTGTGGGGTTCACTACTTTTACTTGGATTTGCACCAAGATGGGTGGTTCCTAAGACCAGTGGATTGCTGTTATCCTTTAAAAGTAAGGGGGCTGAGGTTTTAGGCTCAGATGTAAGAGTTAGCAGCTCTTGTTGGTTAAACCCTCCCCTCGGCAGGTAAGAAGGTTTGAACTTCTATTCTTAGAATCACAGTCTAATGTTTGGTTTAAACTATACTTGCATGAGGGGATTCCGGAGATCAGTTCGGGTTTGAGGATTAGGAGGAATATTGGGATAATGTGGAGTGTTATGAGCAGGTGTTCTCGCGTGGTTGAGTTTTGCATAGATGTGATGTGGGAGGGGATTGAGCCTCGTTGGGTCATTAGTAGTATGAATAAGGTGTAGGAGGCGGTTAGTAGGGTTGCGATTCCTGTTAGGATGATCGTGAAGGCAGATCAGTTGAATAAGGTGATTATAATGGTTAGCTCTGCTATGAGGTTTGTTGTTGGGGGTAAGGCTATGTTTGTTAGATTGGCCAGCAATCATCAGGTAGCTATGAGTGGTAGGAGAGGTTGTAGGCCTCGTGTGAGTAGTAGAATTCGGCTGTGCGTACGTTCATAGTTTGTGTTGGCTAGGCAGAATAGTATGGAGGAAGTTAGTCCATGGGAAATTATTAGCATCATTGCCCCTGAGAATGATCAGTGGGTTTGGATTATTCCTGCGGCGATAACTAGGCCTATGTGGCTAACGGATGAATAAGCGATTAGTGATTTTAGGTCTGTCTGTCGTAGGCAGATTGAGCTAGTCATTAGGGCGCCTCATAGGGCCAGGGTTAGGAAGGGGTAGTGCAGGAGGTTGGACAGTGGGCCCATAAATAGAGTGACTCGTATAATTCCGTATCCTCCTAGCTTTAGTAGTAGGGCGGCGAGGAGTATTGAGCCTGCGATGGGTGCTTCTACGTGGGCTTTTGGCAGTCAGAGGTGTAGGCCGTATAGTGGGGCTTTTACTATGAATGCTATGAGCAGTGCTAGACCTGATAGTATTCCTGTCCATGAGGTGGATAGGGTTGGGTGGGTTAGTTGTAGGGTTGGCAGGTGCAGGGTGCCAATTTTCACGTATAGGTGTATGATTGTGATTAGCAGGGGTAGAGAGCTTACTGGCGTGTAGAATAGCAGGTAGATGCCAGCGCTTAGGCGTTCTGGTTGGTTCCCCCATCGGGTGATTAAGATTAGGGTGGGAATGAGGGTTGCTTCAAATGAGATGTAAAATAGTGCTAGTTCTGTGGTGGAAAAGGCTAGTAGGATGAATGGCTGGACTGCGACTAAGGTTGAGATAAAGATTCGTTTGCGTTGTAGGGGTTCTTGTTGCAGGTGGTTTTGGCTTGCTATGATTATGAGTGGGAGTAGTCAGCAGGATAGTACTAGGAGGGGGGATGAGATTTGGTCAATTCCTGTTCAGTTGGATAAAAATTTGTAGGGGTAGTAGGTTGGGATTAATCACTGTAGGCTTAGGGCAGCGATTAGGAGGCTGTATAAGGTGGTGTTAGTCCATAGAAATTTTGGTGGAGACAGCAGGGCTGTTGGAAGAAGTATGATTGTGGGTAGGATGATTTTTAGCATTGCAGGAGGTTTAGGTTGTGTAGATGGTCGGAGCCATGTGTGCGGGTGGAGGCTACTAGGATGGCCAGGCCTGTGCCCGCCTCACACGCTGAGAAGGTTAGCATGAGAATTGGTACCATGGTGAATGAGGAGACTTGGTTTTCGATGGATCATATTGATAGGCCTACGAATATCGATAATATTATGCTTTCAAGGCATAGTAGGGCGGATACTAGGTGGGTTCGGTGGAAGGCTAGTCCTAGTCCGCTGAAAATGAAGGCTGAGTAGAAGCTTAAATGTAGGGGCGACATAAGAAAGTTACAGGGTTGGCTGTAATCTGCTGGGTCGAAACCAGCTATCTTTTTGGTTAGACTAACTTTCTGTTATTCTGCTCATTCTAGGCCCCCTTGAATTCACTCGTAGGCCAGTCCGAGTGTTAGGAGAAGGAGGATCACTACAGTTCAGGTGAGGGTCATTAGGGGGGATTGGAGTTGGACGGCTCATGGCAGGGGGAGTAGGAGGGCGATTTCTAGGTCGAATAGGACGAACAGGATGGCTACTGAGGAAGAATCGGACTGAGAATGGTAATCGAGCAGATCCAAGTGGGTCGAATCCACATTCGTACGGTGAGAGTTTCTCTGAGTCGGGGTTTATTTGGGCGAGTCAGAAGTTTAATGCGGTTAGGGCGGCGCTTAGGATTGATGATAGGGCGAATATGAACATGAGTGCGTTCATTGCTCTCCTCTGGGTTTATACCAGATTCTAGAGATTGGAAGTCAATTGTAATTAATATACTAGAAGAGCAAGATCCTCATCAGTAGATGGTTATGTAGAGGAATAGTCAGATGATGTCTACGAAGTGTCAGTATCAGGCTGCTGCCTCGAATCCGAAGTGGTGGTCTGATGTAAAGTGGAACTTGATCAGTCGGAAGAGGCAGACGGTCAGGAAGGAGGATCCAATGATTACGTGGAGTCCGTGGAATCCAGTGGCAACGAAGAAGGTAGATCCGTAGACGCTATCGGCGATTGAGAATGGGGCTTCGTGGTATTCTATTGCTTGTAGGGCTGTGAAGTAGAATCCCAGGAGGATCGTTAGGGTTAGGGCGTGGATGGCGTGTTTTCGGTTTCCTTCTGTGATGCTGTGATGGGCTCACGTTACGGTAACGCCTGAGGCTAGTAGGATGGCTGTGTTTAGTAGGGGGACTTCTATCGGGTTGAGTGGTTTAATTCCTGTTGGGGGTCATTGGCCTCCTAGTTCTGGGGTTGGGGCCAGGCTCGAGTGGAAGAACGCTCAGAAGAACCCTAAGAAGAAGAATGCTTCGGATGTGATGAAAAGGATTATGCCGTATCGTAGGCCTTTTTGGACTGTGGGAGTGTGATGGCCTTGGAAGGTGCTTTCTCGTACAATGTCTCGTCATCATTGGAGTATTACTAGGAGTATTGAGATGAGGCCTAGGGTTAGTAGTATGGATGAGTTGTAGTGGAATCACATGATTAATCCTGAGGTTGTGAGTAGGGCGGCGGCTGCCCCGAAGATTGGTCAAGGGCTTGGGTCAACTATGTGGTATGAGTGTGCTTGGTGTGCCATTAGATGTTTTCTTGTAAGTATAGGCTTAGAAGGAGCACGAAGACGTAGGCCTGGATTATGGCTACTGCTACTTCTAGGATGGTTAGGAGTAGTAGGATGATTATTGTTAGGATGGATACTGCAGGAAGGGTGGGTATTAATGCAATGGAGGCTGTAGAGATGAGTTGGATGAGTAAGTGTCCTGCTGTAAGGTTGGCTGTAAGGCGGACTCCGAGGGCTAGGGGGCGGATTAGTAGGCTGGTTGTTTCGATCAGGATTAGTGCGGGGATTAGGGGTGTAGGGGTACCTTCGGGTAATAGGTGGGCTAAAGAGGCTGATGGTTGGTTTCGTAGGCCTGTTAGTAGTGTGGCGAGCCATAGTGGGAAGGCTAGGGCTATGTTCATAGATAGTTGGGTGGTTGGGGTGAATGTATATGGAAGGAGGCCTAGAAGGTTGATTGTAAGAAGTATGATTATTAGGGATGTAAATATTATGGCTCATTTGTGGCCATTTTTGTTGAGTGGGACTATTAGTTGTTTTGTGATTAGGTGAAGGAGTCATGTTTGGATAGTAGAAAGGCGGTTGTTGATTCATCGGTTGTTTGGGGACGGGAATAGTAGGGCTGGGAAGAGTAGGGATAGTAGGATTAAGGGGATGCCGAATAGATTGGGGCTGGAAAATTGGTCAAAGAAGCTTAGGTTCATGGTCAGGATCATGGTGTGGGTTTGGTAGTGAGGGAGGTCTTATTTGATGGGGGGTTGGTTGTGGTGAAGGCTAGTAGTTTTGGTTGGATGAGGAGTGCTAGGGTTAATCAGGTTATAATTATGATTGAAAATCATGGTGCGGGGTTAAGCTGTGGCATATCATTAAGGAGGGGGAAGTCCCTCTTTGGCTAGCTTAAAAGGCGAGTGCTGTTGCATAGCTTCTTAATGATTAGGATGATGATAGAAGGGACGATCAGGCCTCGAAATGTGGGAGTGGGGTTGATTCTACTACAATGGGTATGTAGCTGTGATTAGCCCCGCAAATTTCTGAGCATTGTCCGTAAAAAATCCCAGGCCGGGTGGTAATGAATGAAGTTTGGTTTAGTCGGCCTGGGATTGCGTCTGTTTTAACTCCGAGCGTTGGGACTGCTCAGGAGTGGAGTACGTCTCCTGCAGTAATGATCACGCGGATGGGGGATTCTATTGGGATAACTACGCGGTGGTCAACTTCTAGCAGTCGGAAGTGGCCGTTGGGTAAGTCTGGGGTGGGCACTATGTAGGAGTCGAATGATAGGTCTTTGAGGTCTGTGTATTCGTAGCTTCAGTATCATTGGTGGCCGATGGCTTTTAGGGTGAGGTCTGGTTCATCGATTTTGTCCATTATGTAGAGGATTTGTAGGGATGGGAGGGCGAGGAGTACCAGGACGATAGCAGGTAGGATTGTCCAGATCAGCTCTACTTCTTGGGCGTCTACAGCATTGGACGAGAGTTTTTCTGTTAGTATGTGGGCTAAAAGGTAGAGAACTAGGCTGCAGATAGCTAGGGCAACGATTAGGGCGTGGTCGTGGAATTCAACGAGTTCTTCTATGATGGGTGATGAGGCGTCTTGGAATCCTAGTTGGGAGTGGTTGGCCACATGAGATGTACAGGATTTTTACCTGTGATTTAGTCTTGACAAGGCTATGTAATTGGTTTACTAACGTCTCATAAGAAAGAAGCATGAGCGGTGAATGCAGTTGGCTTGAAACCAGCATGTGAGGGTTCGATTCCTTCCTTTCTTGTACTTGGACGAAGGCCGGTTCCTCGAAAGTATGGTATGGGGGAGGGCAGCCGTGGATTCATTCAACGTTTGTGGTAGTTAGTTCTGGTTGTAGGACTTTTCGTTTGGCCGAAAAGGCTTCTCAGATGATGAATATTAGTATGATTACGGCTACTATTGAGATTAGGGAGCCGATGGAGGAAATGGTGTTTCATAGTGTGTAGGCGTCGGGATAGTCCGAGTATCGTCGGGGTATTCCTGCTAGGCCTAGGAAGTGCTGGGGGAAGAACGTTAGGTTTACTCCTGTAAATATTACCCCGAAGTGGGCTTTTGCTCATGTTTGGTGTAGGGTAAACCCAGTGAGTAGTGGGAATCAGTGAGTAAATCCTGCTAGAATGGCAAAGACGGCGCCTATGGATAGGACGTAGTGGAAGTGGGCAACTACGTAGTACGTGTCGTGCAGGGCGATGTCTAGGGAAGAGTTTGCAAGAACGATTCCTGTTAATCCTCCGATGGTAAATAGGAAGATAAATCCTAGAGCTCATAGTATTGGGGGGGTCTCATTTGATTGTTCCTCCGTGCAGGGTGGCTAGTCAGCTAAATACTTTGATTCCGGTAGGGATGGCAATGATTATAGTGGCTGATGTAAAGTAGGCTCGGGTATCAACGTCTATTCCTACTGTAAACATGTGGTGAGCTCAGACGATGAATCCTAGGAAGCCGATGGATAGTATGGCTCAGACTATTCCCATGTAGCCGAAGGGCTCCTTTTTGCCTGAGTAGTACGTGACTACGTGTGAGATGATTCCAAACCCCGGTAGGATCAGAATATAGACTTCTGGGTGTCCGAAGAATCAGAATAGGTGTTGGTACAGGATTGGGTCTCCTCCTCCAGCGGGGTCGAAGAATGTGGTGTTTAGGTTTCGATCAGTTAGTAATATTGTAATACCGGCGGCGAGTACGGGGAGTGATAGAAGGAGTAGGATGGCGGTAATTAGTACGGATCAGACAAATAGTGGGGTTTGGTATTGTGAGAGTGCGGGGGGTTTTATGTTGATGGCTGTGGTGATAAAGTTGATGGCCCCAAGGATGGAGGAGATACCGGCTAAGTGGAGTGAGAAGATAGCCAGGTCTACTGAAGCTCCGGCGTGGGCAAGGTTACCTGCTAGGGGAGGGTAGACAGTTCAGCCTGTGCCGGCGCCAGCTTCTACAGTGGATGAGGCTAGTAGGAGGAGGAATGATGGGGGGAGGAGTCAAAAGCTTATGTTGTTTATTCGCGGGAATGCTATGTCGGGGGCACCGATTATGAGGGGGACTAATCAGTTGCCGAATCCTCCGATCATGATGGGTATGACTATAAAGAAGATTATTACAAAGGCGTGAGCGGTAACGATTACATTGTAAATTTGGTCGTCGCCTAGGAGAGTTCCTGGTTGTCCTAGTTCTGCGCGGATTAATAGGCTGAGTGCGGTGCCGACTATTCCTGCTCATGCCCCGAAGATGAGGTACAGGGTGCCAATATCCTTATGGTTAGTGGAAAATAGTCATCGGTTGATGAAGGTGACGGGTAAGATGGCTGAGTGTTGAAGCGTTAGGCTGTAGTCCTTTTTACAGAGGTTTAATTCCTCTTCTTATCGGCTCTGTAGTGAAATTCATGTTGAGTTGCAAGCTCATCGATGCGCACTAGGGTGCGTCAGGGTCTTTGTAGGCAGAAGCCAATTGGTTTAGGCATTTAGCTGTTAACTAGAGTTTTGTGGGATCGAAGCCCATCTGTCTAGGGAGGCTTTAGCTTAATTAAAGCGTCTGACTTGCATTCAGAAGATACAGGTTAATATTCTGTAAGTCTTAATGTGCAGAAACTAAGAGGGTTTAACTCTTATTTAAGGCTTTGAAGGCCTTCGGTTTGGGGTGTTATCCTAAGTTTCTAGACAATGGCATGTATTATTGGGGACAGGGGAAGTAAGAGGATTGATAGTGAGGCAAGGACCGCAGTAGGTGTGCTTGGGGCTTTGCTAGTGTATCATTGTTTTATGTGGTTAGAGGAGTTGGGGGGAAGGGTAATTGTTGAGTGGTATGCGAGGCGTAGGTAGAAGAAGAGGCTGAGCAGTGATAGCATGGCAATTGCCATGGCTGCTGGTGTTATTTCCTGTTTAGTTAGTTCTTGGATGATAAGTCACTTTGGTATAAAGCCTGTTAATGGGGGGAGGCCTGCTAGGGATAAAAGTACTAGTATTAGGGTGGCGTTTAGCACTGGGGTTTTTGTTCATGAGGTTGTGATCATGGATAGGTTAAGGGCTTTGATTTTGTTAAGGGCTAGGAATACGGCTGATGTTATGATTGTGTATAGGTAGAAGGTAAGTAAGGCCAATTTGGGGCTGTAAACTAGGATGATGGCGATTCAGCCTAAGTGGGAGATGGACGAGAAGGCTAGGATTTTGCGTGTTTGTGTTTGGTTCAGTCCTATTCAGCCTCCTAGTGCTGTTGAGGCTAGGGCCATGGCGGTGAGTAGAGCTGGGTCGAGGGATTTGGATGTTAGTAGGAGCAGGGTTAGTGGGGGGAATTTTATGAGGGTCGAGAGTAGCAGGGCTGTTATTAGTGGCGATCCTTGTAGTACTTCTGGGAATCAGAAGTGAAATGGCACTAGGCCCAGTTTAATAGCGATTGCTGCTGTCAGTAGTAGACAGGAGGTTGGGTGGTTTATTTGTGTGATGTCTCATTGGCCGGTGACTCAGGCATTGGTTATGCTAGAGAATAGGACCAGGGCGGAAGCAGCTGCTTGGGTTAGGAAGTATTTCGTTGCGGCTTCTACTGCTCGTGGGTGGTGGGATTTGGCAATTAGGGGAATGATGGCTAGTGCGTTGATCTCCAGTCCTGTCCAGGCCAGAACTCAGTGGTTGCTGGAAATTGTGATTGTGGTGCCCAAGATGAGGCTGAAGGTTATGATTGGGGTCGCGTAAGGGTTCATTAGTAGAGGAGGGGGTTAAACCATCATTTTCGGGGTATGGGCCCGATAGCTTGATTAGCTGACTCTACTAGAAAATAATATAAGGGAAGTATGGAGAATTTTGATTTCTCTTGTGTGGGTTCAATTCCTACTTTTCTAAGGTCAACAGGAAATGAGAGGGCTGTTATACCTCTATGTTCACTTTATCATAGTGACCCTTTGTAGTTCAGGCACATTTCCTTATGTAAGGAGGTAGGCCTGCATAGCAGATAGGTATGCTGATGTGTCAGAGGCACAGAGCTAGTGTGAGGGGTAGGAAGTTTTTTCATAGTAGGTGCATTAGTTGGTCATATCGGAATCGTGGGTATGAAGCTCGGACCCATAAGAAACCAGAAGATAGTAGGAGGACTTTTGTGGCTAGGATGACGGGGAATAGTTCTGTGGGTGGCCCTAGGGCGCTTGGGTTTAGGAATATGATGGCTGTAAGTGTATTTATTAGCATAATGTTCGCATATTCAGCTAGGAAGAATAAGGCGAAGGGTCCTGCGGCGTATTCAACGTTAAACCCTGAGACTAGCTCAGATTCACCCTCTGTGAGGTCAAAAGGAGCTCGGTTTGTCTCTGCTAGGGTGGATACGTATCATATTATTGCTAGGGGTCATGAGGAGAAAATGAAGTATAGAGGCTCCTGTGCGACGGCAAAGGAGCTGAGTGTGTAGCTTCCGCTTAGTATGATTATTGATAGCAGGATTATGGCCAGTGTCACTTCGTATGAAATGGTCTGTGCTACTGCCCGTAGGGCTCCGATTAGTGCGTATTTTGAGTTCGAGGCTCAGCCTGATCATAGGACTGAGTAGACGGCTAGGCTTGACATGGCTATTAGGAAGAGAACTCCGAGGTTTAGATCTGCTAGGGGAAATGGGAGTGGTAGTGGTGCTCAAGTGGTGAGGGCTAGGACAAGGGCTAGTATTGGTATCAGAATGAATAGAAGTGGGGAAGAGGTAGAGGGTCGGATGGGCTCTTTGGTAAATAGTTTCAGTCCGTCCGCAAATGGTTGAAGTAGGCCAAAAGGCCCGACAACGTTAGGGCCTTTGCGGGATTGTATGTAGCTTAGGATTTTCCGTTCTACTAGGGTTAGGAAGGCTACGGCAATCAGGATTGGGATGATGTATAGGAGGGATATAATGAGGCAGCTTAGTGTTGTTATTTGAATCATGGGTGAAGCTAGGGAGAGGATTTGAACCTCTGGGGAAAGGGCTTAAGCCTTCTGCACTTGCCGGGCTCTGCCACTCTAGCTGGTCCTTTTCTAGGACTGAAAGTGGTGGGGGAAGGCCCTCTTCACGGTTTAGTTGGTTTCACTGCTTAGAGGGGGGGGGGCGTGCTTGTGGTATTGGCCCCACTTTCCCGGTCCTTTCGTACTGGGGAGAGTGTGTCATAGATAGAAACCGACCTGGATTGCTCCGGTCTGAACTCAGATCACGTAGGACTGTTAATCGTTGAACAAACGAACCCTTAATAGCGGCTGCACCATTAGGATGTCCTGATCCAACATCGAGGTCGTAAACCCCCCTGTCGATATGGGCTCTTGAGGGGGATTGCGCTGTTATCCCTGGGGTAGCTTGGTCCATTAATCAATTATATTGGGTCTGGTCACTGTTAGCACTTTGAGGGGTAGCTCTAGGTAAAGAGGTATGGTCTTGTTTTTGGAGGATTTGTTCTCCTCCAAGGTCGCCCCAACCGAAAAATATCGACCAGGCTCTGCGATGGTAGTGGCCCCAGTGGGGTTGATTGAGGATTCGCGGTGGTCATTGATTTTTAAGTTCCACAGGGTCTTCTCGTCTTATGTTCACATCCCCGCTTTTGCACGGGGAGATCAATTTCACTGATTATCTGTGAGAGACAGTTAAGACCTCGTTTAGCCATTCATACAAGTCTCGATTTATGGGACAATTGATTGCGCTACCTTTGCACGGTTAGGATACCGCGGCCGTTAAACCTAAGTCACCGGGCAGGCATCACCTTCAATACTTGTTTAATTTGCTGAAGGCTATGTTTTTGGTAAACAGTCGGGCCTTATTAATTTGCCGAGTTCCTTTCACAGAGGAACTTTCCCTAATCGACCTACCCGCCCCCTCCAACATCTCTGCCTGATGAAACTTCGGCTCCCTTCTAGCCATCTGCTTAGCCACACAAATCCTAACAGGCCTGCTACTAGCCATACACTACACCGCAGACACTTCACTCGCCTTCTCCTCAGTAGCTCACACATGCCGAGACGTCCAGTACGGATGGCTCATCCGCAACCTCCACGCCAACGGTGCTTCGCTCTTCTTTATCTGCATCTACTTACACATCGGACGAGGCCTCTACTACGGCTCCTACCTATACAAAGAAACCTGAAACACAGGAGTAATCCTCCTACTCACCCTAATAGCAACTGCCTTCGTAGGGTATGTCCTACCATGAGGACAAATGTCATTCTGAGGGGCCACCGTAATCACCAACCTATTCTCAGCCATCCCGTACATTGGGCAAACTCTAGTAGAATGAGCCTGAGGAGGATTCTCAGTAGACAATCCAACCTTAACCCGATTCTTCGCCATCCACTTCCTACTGCCCTTCCTAATTGCAGGAATCACCCTAGTCCACCTAACCTTCCTACACGAATCAGGCTCAAATAACCCACTAGGAATCGTATCAGACTGCGACAAAATCCCATTCCACCCATACTTCTCCATTAAAGACAGCTTAGGGCTTACACTAATAATCACCCCTCTAATAGCACTAGCCCTATTTTCACAGAACATCCTGGTTCTTGGAATCCTAGTTGGGAGTGGTTGGCCACATGAGATGTACAGGATTTTTACCTGTGATTTAGTCTTGACAAGGTTATGTAATTGGTTTACTAACGTCTCATAAGAAAGAAGCATGAGCGGTTAATGCAGTTGGCTTGAAACCCATCCCCAGTGGTGCAAGTGCACTCTCTGAACTCACTGCAGTGCATCCCCAGTGGTGCCAGTGCACTCTGTGGACTCACTGTACTGCATCCCCAGTGGTGCCAGTGCACTCTGTGGGCTCACTGCTGTGCATCCCCATTGGTGCCAGTGCACTCTCTGGACTCACTGCACTGCATCCCCAGTGGTGCCAGTGCACTCTCTGGACTCACTGCAGTGCATCCCCAGTGGAGCCCGTGCACTCTCTGGACTCACTGAAGTGCATCCCCAGTGGTGCCAGTGCACTCTCTGGACTCACTGCACTGCATCCCCAGTGGTGCCAGTGCACTCTGTGGACTCACTGTACTGCATCCCCAGTGGTGCCAGTGCACTCTCTGGACTCACTGAAGTGCATTCTCAGTGGTGCCAGTGCACTCTCTGGACTCACTGCAGTGCATCCCCAGTGGTGCCAGTACACTCACTGGACTGACTGCACTGCATCCCCAGTGGTGCTAGTGCACTCTCTGGACTCACTGCACTGCATCGCCAGTGGTGCCAGAGCACTCTCTGGACTCACTGCAGTGCATCCCCAGTGGTGCCAGTGCACTCTCTGGACTCACTGTACTGCATCCCCAGTGGTGCCAGTGCACTCTGTGGGCTCACTGCTGTGCATCCCCATTGGTGCCAGTGCACTCTCTGGACTCACTGCACTGCATCCCCAGTGGTGCCAGTGCACTCTCTGGACTCACTGCACTGCATCCCCAGTGGTGCAAGTGCACTCTCTGGACTCACTGCAGTGCATCCCAAGTGGTGCCAATGCACTCTCTGGACTCACTGCAGTGCATCCCCAGTGGTGCCAGTACACTCACTGGACTCACTGCACTGCATCCCCAGTGGTGCCAGTGCAGTCTCTGCACTCACTGAATTGCATCCCCAGTGGTGCCAGTGCAGTCTCTGCACTCACTGAAGTGCATCCCCAGTGGTGCCAGTGAACTCTCTGGACTCACTGCAGTGCATCCCCAGTGGTGCCAGTGCACTCTCTGGACTCACTGCACTGCATCCCCAGTGGTGCCAGTGCACTCTCTGGACTCACTGCACTGCATCCCCAGTGGTGCCAGTGCACTCTCTGGACTCACTGCACTGCATCTCCAATGGTGCCAGTGCACTCTCTGGACTCACTGCACTGCATCCCCAGTGGAGCCAGTGCACTCTGTGGACTCACTGAAGTGCATCCCCATTGGTGTCAGTGCACTCTCTGGACTCACTGCACTGCATCTCCAATGGTGCCAGTGCACTCTCTGGACTCACTGCACTGCATCCCCAGTGGTGCCAATGCACTCTCTGGACTCACTGCTGTGCATCCCCAGTGGTGCCAGTGCACTCTCTGGACTCACTGCACTGCATCCCCAGTGGTGCCAGTGCACTCACTGGATTCACTGCACTGCATCCCCAGTGGTGCTAGTGCACTCTCTGGACTCACTGAAGTGCATTCTCAGTGGTGCCAGTGCACTCTCTGGACTCACTGCACTGCATCCCCAGTGGTGCCAGTGCACTCTCTGGACTCACTGCACTGCATCCCCAGTGGTGCCAGTGCACTCTCTGGACTCACTGCAGTGCATCCCCAGTGGTGCCAGTGCACTCTCTGGACTCACTGCACTGCATCCCCAGTGGTACCAGTGCACTCTGTGGACTCACTGCAGTGCATCCCCAGTGCTGCCAGTGCACTCTCTGGACTCACTGCACTGCATCCCCAGTGGTGCCAATGCACTCTCTGGACTCACTGCACTGCATCCCCAGTGGTGCCAGTGCACTCTCTGGACTCACTGCACTGCATCCCAAGTGGTGCCAGTGCACTCTCTGGAGTCAATGCACTGCATCCCCAGTGGTGCCAGTGCACTCTCTCGAGTCACTGCACTACATCCCCAGTGGTGCCAGTGCACTCACTGGACTCACTGTACTGCATCATCAGTGGTGCCAGTGCACTCTCTGGACTCACTGCAGTGCATCTCCAGTGGTGCCAGTGCACTCACTGGGCTCACTGCAGTGCATCCCCAGTGGTGCCAGTACACTCACTGAACTCACTGCACTGCATCCCCAGTGGTGCCAGTGCAGTCTCTGCACTCACTGAATTGCATCCCCAGTGGTGCCAGTGAACTCTCTGGACTCACTGCAGTGCATCCCCAGTGGTGCCAGTGCACTCTCTGGACTCACTGAACTGCATCCCCAGTGGTGCCAGTGCACTCTCTGGACTCACTTCACTGCATCCCCAGTGCTGCCAGTGCACTCTCTGGACTCACTGCAGTGCATCCCCAGTGGTGCCAGTGCACTCTCTGGACTCACTGCAGTGCATCCCCAGTGGTGCCAGTACACTCTCTGGACTCACTGCACTGCATCCCCAGTGGTGCTAGTGCAATCTGTGGACTCACTGCAGTGCATCCCCAGTGGTGCCAGTGCACTCTCTGGACTCACTGAAAGGCATTCTCAGTGGTGCCAGTGCACTCTCTGGACTCACTGCAGTGCATCACCAGTGGTCCAGTGCACTCTCTGGACTCACCGTACCGCATCCCCAGTGGTGCCAGTGCACTCTCTGGAGTAACTGCAGTGCATCACCAGTGGTGCCAGTGCACTCTCTGGACTCACTGCACTGCATCCCCAGTGGTGCCAGTGCACTCTCTGGACTCACTGCTCTGCATCCCCAGTGGTGCCAGAGCACTCTCTGGACTCACTGCACTGCATCGCCAGTGCTGCCTGTGCACTCTCTGGAGTGACTGCACTGCATCCCCAGTGGTGCCACTGCACTCTCTGGACTCACTGCACTGCATCCCCAGTGGTGCCAGTGCACTCCCTGCACTCACTGCACTGCATCCCCAGTGGTGCCAGTGCACTCACTGGACTCACTGCAGTGCATTCCCTCTGGTGCCAGTGCACTCTCTGGACTCACTGCACTGCATCCCCAGTGGTGCCAGTGCACTCTCTGGACTCACTGCAGTGCATCCCCAGTGGTGCCAGTGCACTCTCTGGACTCACTGCAGTGCATCCCCAGTGGTGCCAGTGCACTCTCTGGACTCACTGAAGTGCATCCCCCGTGGTGCCAGTGCGATCTCTGGACTCACTGCACTGCATTCCCAGTGGTGCCAGTGCACACTCTGGACTCACTGCACTGCATCCCCAGTGGTGCCAGTGCACTCTCTGGACTCACTGCAGTGCATCCCCAGTTTTGCCAGTGCACTCTCTGGACTCACTGCACTGCATACCCAGTGGTGCCAGTGCACTCTCTGGACTCACTGCACTGCATCCCCAGTGGAGCCAGTGCACTCTCTGGACTCACTGCACTGCATCCCCAGTGGTGCCAGTGCACTCTGTGGACTCACTGCAGTGCATCCCCAGTGGAGCCCGTGCACTCTCTGGACTCACTGAAGTGCATCCCCAGTGGTGCCAGTGCACTCTCTGGACTCACTGCACTGCATCCCCAGTGGTGCCAGTGCACTCTCTGGACTCACTGAAGTGCATTCTCAGTGGTGCCAGTGCACTCTCTGGACTCACTGCAGTGCATCCCCAGTGGTGCCAGTACACTCACTGGACTGACTGCACTGCATCCCCAGTGGTGCTAGTGCACTCTCTGGACTCACTGCACTGCATCCCCAGTGGTGCCAGAGCACTCTCTGGACTCACTGCAGTGCATCCCCAGTGGTGCCAGTGCACTCTGTGGACTCACTGTACTGCATCCCCAGTGGTGCCAGTGCACTCTGTGGGCTCACTGCTGTGCATCCCCATTGGTGCCAGTGCACTCTCTGGACTCACTGCACTGCATCCCCAGTGGTGCCAGTGCACTCTCTGGACTCACTGCAGTGCATCCCCAGTGGAGCCCGTGCACTCTCTGGACTCACTGAAGTGCATCCCCAGTGGTGCCAGTGCACTCTCTGGACTCACTGCACTGCATCCCCAGTGGTGCCAGTGCACTCTGTGGACTCACTGCAGTGCATCCCCAGTGGTGCCAGTGCACTCTCTGGACTCACTGAAGTGCATTCTCAGTGGTGCCAGTGCACTCTCTGGACTCACTGCACTGCATCCCCAGTGGTGCCAGTACACTCACTGGACTGACTGCACTGCATCCCCAGTGGTGCTAGTGCACTCTCTGGACTCACTGCACTGCATCGCCAGTGGTGCCAGAGCACTCTCTGGACTCACTGCAGTGCATCCCCAGTGGTGCCAGTGCACTCTGTGGGCTCACTGCTGTGCATCCCCATTGGTGCCAGTGCACTCTCTGGACTCACTGCACTGCATCCCCAGTGGTGCCAGTGCACTCTCTGGACTCACTGCACTGCATCCCCAGTGGTGCAAGTGCACTCTCTGGACTCACTGCAGTGCATCCCAAGTGGTGCCAATGCACTCTCTGGACTCACTGCAGTGCATCCCCAGAGGTGCCAGTACACTCACTGGACTCACTGCACTGCATCCCCAGTGGTGCCAGTGCAGTCTCTGCACTCACTGAATTGCATCCCCAGTGGTGCCAGTGCAGTCTCTGCACTCACTGAAGTGCATCCCCAGTGGTGCCAGTGAACTCTCTGGACTCACTGCAGTGCATCCCCAGTGGTGCCAGTGCACTCTCTGGACTCACTGCACTGCATCCCCAGTGGTGCCAGTGCACTCTCTGGACTCACTGCACTGCATCCCCAGTGGTGCCAGTGCACTCTGTGGACTCACTGTACTGCATCCCCAGTGGTGCCAGTGCACTCTGTGGGCTCACTGCTGTGCATCCCCATTGGTGCCAGTGCACTCTCTGGACTCACTGCACTGCATCCCCAGTGGTGCCAGTGCACTCTCTGGACTCACTGCAGTGCATCCCCAGTGGAGCCCGTGCACTCTCTGGACTCACTGAAGTGCATCCCCAGTGGTGCCAGTGCACTCTCTGGACTCACTGCACTGCATCCCCAGTGGTGCCAGTGCACTCTGTGGACTCACTGCAGTGCATCCCCAGTGGTGCCAGTGCACTCTCTGGACTCACTGAAGTGCATTCTCAGTGGTGCCAGTGCACTCTCTGGACTCACTGCACTGCATCCCCAGTGGTGCCAGTACACTCACTGGACTGACTGCACTGCATCCCCAGTGGTGCTAGTGCACTCTCTGGACTCACTGCACTGCATCGCCAGTGGTGCCAGAGCACTCTCTGGACTCACTGCAGTGCATCCCCAGTGGTGCCAGTGCACTCTGTGGGCTCACTGCTGTGCATCCCCATTGGTGCCAGTGCACTCTCTGGACTCACTGCACTGCATCCCCAGTGGTGCCAGTGCACTCTCTGGACTCACTGCACTGCATCCCCAGTGGTGCAAGTGCACTCTCTGGACTCACTGCAGTGCATCCCAAGTGGTGCCAATGCACTCTCTGGACTCACTGCAGTGCATCCCCAGAGGTGCCAGTACACTCACTGGACTCACTGCACTGCATCCCCAGTGGTGCCAGTGCAGTCTCTGCACTCACTGAATTGCATCCCCAGTGGTGCCAGTGCAGTCTCTGCACTCACTGAAGTGCATCCCCAGTGGTGCCAGTGAACTCTCTGGACTCACTGCAGTGCATCCCCAGTGGTGCCAGTGCACTCTCTGGACTCACTGCACTGCATCCCCAGTGGTGCCAGTGCACTCTCTGGACTCACTGCACTGCATCCCCAGTGGTGCCAGTGCACTCTCTGGACTCACTGCACTGCATCTCCAATGGTGCCAGTGCACTCTCTGGACTCACTGCACTGCATCCCCAGTGGAGCCAGTGCACTCTGTGGACTCACTGAAGTGCATCCCCATTGGTGCCAGTGCACTCTCTGGACTCACTGCACTGCATCTCCAATGGTGCCAGTGCACTCTCTGGACTCACTGCACTGCATCCCCAGTGGTGCCAATGCACTCTCTGGACTCACTGCTGTGCATCCCCAGTGGTGCCAGTGCACTCTTTGGACTCACTGCACTGCATCTCCAATGGTGCCAATGCACTCTCTGGACTCACTGTACTGCATTCCCAGTGGTGCCAGTGCACTCTCTTGACTCACTGCACTGCATCCCCAGTGGTGCCAGTGCACTCACTGGATTCACTGCACTGCATCCCCAGTGGTGCTAGTGCACTCTCTGGACTCACTGAAGTGCATTCTCAGTGGTGCCAGTGCACTCTCTGGACTCACTGCACTGCATCCCCAGTGGTGCCAGTGCACTCTCTGGACTCACTGCACTGCATCCCCAGTGGTGCCAGTGCACTCTCTGGACTCACTGCACTGCATCCCCAGTGGTGCCAGTGCACTCTCTGGACTCACTGCAGTGCATCCCCAGTGGTGCCAGTGCACTCTCTGGACTCACTGCACTGCATCCCCAGTGGTACCAGTGCACTCTGTGGACTCACTGCAGTGCATCCCCAGTGCTGCCAGTGCACTCTCTGGACTCACTGCACTGCATCACCAGTGGTGCCAATGCACTCTCTGGACTCACTGCACTGCATCCCCAGTGGTGCCAGTGCACTCTCTAGACTCACTGCACTGCATCCCAAGTGGTGCCAGTGCACTCTCTGGAGTCAATGCACTACATCCCCAGTGGTGCCAGTGCACTCACTGGACTCACTGTACTGCATCATCAGTGGTGCCAGTGCACTCTCTGGACTCACTGCAGTGCATCCCCAGTGGTGCCAGTGCACTCTCTGGACTCACTGCACTGCATCCCCAGTGGTGCCAGTGCACTCACTGGACTCACTATACTGCATCACCAGTGGTGCCAGTGCACTCTCTGGACTCACTGCACTGCATCCCCAGTGTTGCCAGTGCATTCACTGGACTCACTGTACTGCATCTCCAGTGGTGCCAGTGCACTCACTGGGCTCACTGCACTGCATCCCCAGTGGTGCCAGTGCACTCTATGGACTCACTGCAGTGCATCCCCACTGGTGCCAGTGGACTCACTGGATTCACTGCACTACATTCCCAGTGGTGCTAGTTCACTCTCTGGACTCACTGCACTGCATCCCCAGTGGTGCCAGTGCGCTCTCTGGACTCACTGAAGTGCATTCTCAGTGGTGCCAGTGCACTCTCTGGACTCACTGCAGTGCATCCCCAGTGGTGCCAGTACACTCTCTGGACTCACTGCACTGCATCCCCAGTGGTGCTAGTGCAATCTGTGGACTCACTGCAGTGCATCCCCAGTGGTGCCAGTGCACTCTCTGGACTCACTGCACTGCATCCCCAGTGGTGCCAGTGCACTCTCTGGACTCACTGCACTGCATCCCCAGTGGTGCCAGAGCACTCTCTGGACTCACTGCACTGCATCCCCAGTGCTGCCAGTGCACTCTGTGGACTCACTGCAGTGCATCCCCAGTGGAGCCCGTGCACTCTCTGGACTCACTGAAGTGCATCCCCAGTGGTGCCAGTGCACTCTCTGGACTCACTGCACTGCATCCCCAGTGGTGCCAGTGCACTCTGTGGACTCACTGCAGTGCATCCCCAGTGGTGCCAGTGCACTCTCTGGACTCACTGAAGTGCATTCTCAGTGGTGCCAGTGCACTCTCTGGACTCACTGCAGTGCATCCCCAGTGGTGCCAGTACACTCACTGGACTGACTGCACTGCATCCCCAGTGGTGCTAGTGCACTCTCTGGACTCACTGCACTGCATCCCCAGTGGTGCCAGAGCACTCTCTGGACTCACTGCAGTGCATCCCCAGTGGTGCCAGTGCACTCTGTGGACTCACTGTACTGCATCCCCAGTGGTGCCAGTGCACTCTGTGGGCTCACTGCTGTGCATCCCCATTGGTGCCAGTGCACTCTCTGGACTTGCTCCACTGCATCCCCAGTGGTGCCAGTGCACTCTCTGGACTCACTGCAGTGCATCCCCAGTGGAGCCCGTGCACTCTCTGGACTCACTGAAGTGCATCCCCAGTGGTGCCACTGCACTCTCTGGACTCACTGCAGTGCATCCCCAGTGGTGCCAGTGCACTCTGTGGACTCACTGCAGTGCATCCCCAGTGGTGCCAGTGCACTCTCTGGACTCACTGAAGTGCATTCTCAGTGGTGCCAGTGCACTCTCTGGACTCACTGCACTGCATCCCCAGTGGTGCCAGTACACTCACTGGACTGACTGCACTGCATCCCCAGTGGTGCTAGTGCACTCTCTGGACTCACTGCACTGCATCGCCAGTGGTGCCAGAGCACTCTCTGGACTCACTGCAGTGCATCCCCAGTGGTGCCAGTGCACTCTGTGGGCTCACTGCTGTGCATCCCCATTGGTGCCAGTGCACTCTCTGGACTCACTGCACTGCATCCCCAGTGGTGCCAGTGCACTCTCTGGACTCACTGCACTGCATCCCCAGTGGTGCAAGTGCACTCTCTGGACTCACTGCAGTGCATCCCAAGTGGTGCCAATGCACTCTCTGGACTCACTGCAGTGCATCCCCAGAGGTGCCAGTACACTCACTGGACTCACTGCACTGCATCCCCAGTGGTGCCAGTGCAGTCTCTGCACTCACTGAATTGCATCCCCAGTGGTGCCAGTGCAGTCTCTGCACTCACTGAAGTGCATCCCCAGTGGTGCCAGTGAACTCTCTGGACTCACTGCAGTGCATCCCCAGTGGTGCCAGTGCACTCTCTGGACTCACTGCACTGCATCCCCAGTGGTGCCAGTGCACTCTCTGGACTCACTGCACTGCATCCCCAGTGGTGCCAGTGCACTCTCTGGACTCACTGCACTGCATCTCCAATAGTCCCAGTGCACTCTCTGGACTCACTGCACTGCATCCCCAGTGGAGCCAGTGCACTCTGTGGACTCACTGAAGTGCATCCCCATTGGTGCCAGTGCACTCTCTGGACTCACTGCACTGCATCTCCAATGGTGCCAGTGCACTCTCTGGACTCACTGCACTGCATCCCCAGTGGTGCCAATGCACTCTCTGGACTCACTGCTGTGCATCCCCAGTGGTGCCAGTGCACTCTTTGGACTCACTGCACTGCATCTCCAATGGTGCCAATGCACTCTCTGGACTCACTGTACTGCATTCCCAGTGGTGCCAGTGCACTCTCTTGACTCACTGCACTGCATCCCCAGTGGTGCCAGTGCACTCACTGGATTCACTGCACTGCATCCCCAGTGGTGCTAGTGCACTCTCTGGACTCACTGAAGTGCATTCTCAGTGGTGCCAGTGCACTCTCTGGACTCACTGCACTGCATCCCCAGTGGTGCCAGTGCACTCTCTGGACTCACTGCACTGCATCCCCAGTGGTGCCAGTGCACTCTCTGGACTCACTGCACTGCATCCCCAGTGGTGCCAGTGCACTCTCTGGACTCACTGCAGTGCATCCCCAGTGGTGCCAGTGCACTCTCTGGACTCACTGCACTGCATCCCCAGTGGTACCAGTGCACTCTGTGGACTCACTGCAGTGCATCCCCAGTGCTGCCAGTGCACTCTCTGGACTCACTGCACTGCATCCCCAGTGGTGCCAATGCACTCTCTGGACTCACTGCACTGCATCCCCAGTGGTGCCAGTGCACTCTCTAGACTCACTGCACTGCATCCCAAGTGGTGCCAGTGCACTCTCTGGAGTCAATGCACTACATCCCCAGTGGTGCCAGTGCACTCACTGGACTCACTGTACTGCATCATCAGTGGTGCCAGTGCACTCTCTGGACTCACTGCAGTGCATCCCCAGTGGTGCCAGTGCACTCTCTGGACTCACTGCACTGCATCCCCAGTGGTGCCAGTGCACTCACTGGACTCACTATACTGCATCACCAGTGGTGCCAGTGCACTCTCTGGACTCACTGCACTGCATCCCCAGTGTTGCCAGTGCATTCACTGGACTCACTGTACTGCATCTCCAGTGGTGCCAGTGCACTCACTGGGCTCACTGCACTGCATCCCCAGTGGTGCCAGTGCTCTCTATGGACTCACTGCAGTGCATCCCCACTGGTGCCAGTGGACTCACTGGATTCACTGCACTACATTCCCAGTGGTGCTAGTTCACTCTCTGGACTCACTGCACTGCATCCCCAGTGGTGCCAGTGCGCTCTCTGGACTCACTGAAGTGCATTCTCAGTGGTGCCAGTGCACTCTCTGGACTCACTGCAGTGCATCCCCAGTGGTGCCAGTACACTCTCTGGACTCACTGCACTGCATCCCCAGTGGTGCCAGTGCAATCTGTGGACTCACTGCAGTGCATCCCCAGTGGTGCCAGTGCACTCTCTGGACTCACTGCACTGCATCCCCAGTGGTGCCAGTGCACTCTCTGGACTCACTGCACTGCATCCCCAGTGGTGCCAGAGCACTCTCTGGACTCACTGCACTGCATCCCCAGTGCTGCCAGTGCACTCTCTGGACTCACTGCACTGCATCCCCAGTGGTGCCAGAGCACTCTCTGGACTCACTGCACTGCATCCCCAGTGCTGCCTGTGCACTCTCTGGACTCACTGCACTGCATCCCCAGTGGTGCCACTGCACTCTCTGGACTCACTGCACTGCATCCCCAGTGGTGCCAGTGCACTCCCTGCACTCACTGCACTGCATCCCCAGTGGTGCCAGTGCACTCACTGGACTCACTGCAGTGCATTCCCTCTGGTGCCAGTGCACTCTCTGGACTCACTGCACTGCATCCCCAGTGGTGCCAGTGCACTCTCTGGACTCACTGCACTGCATCCCCAGTGGTGCCAGTGCACTCTCTGGACTCACTGCACTGCATCCCCAGTGGTGCCAGTGCACTCTCTGGACTCACTGAAGTGCATCCCCCGTGGTGCCAGTGCGATCTCTGGACTCACTGCACTGCATTCCCAGTGGTGCCAGTGCACACTCTGGACTCACTGCAGTGCATCCCCAGTTTTGCCAGTGCACTCTCTGGACTCACTGCACTGCATACCCAGTGGTGCCAGTGCACTCTCTGGACTCACTGCACTGCATCCCCAGTGGAGCCAGTGCACTCTCTGGACTCACTGCACTGCATCCCCAGTGGTGCCAGTGCACTCTGTGGACTCACTGCAGTGCATCCCCAGTGGAGCCCGTGCACTCTCTGGACTCACTGAAGTGCATCCCCAGTGGTGCCAGTGCACTCTCTGGACTCACTGCACTGCATCCCCAGTGGTGCCAGTGCACTCTGTGGACTCACTGCAGTGCATCCCCAGTGGTGCCAGTGCACTCTCTGGACTCACTGAAGTGCATTCTCAGTGGTGTCAGTGCACTCTCTGGACTCACTGCAGTGCATCCCCAGTGGTGCCAGTACACTCACTGGACTGACTGCACTGCATCCCCAGTGGTGCTAGTGCACTCTCTGGACTCACTGCACTGCATCCCCAGTGGTGCCAGAGCACTCTCTGGACTCACTGCAGTGCATCCCCAGTGGTGCCAGTGCACTCTGTGGACTCACTGTACTGCATCTCCAGTGGTGCCAGTGCACTCTGTGGGCTCACTGCTGTGCATCCCCATTGGTGCCAGTGCACTCTCTGGACTCACTGCACTGCATGCCCAGTGGTGCCAGTGCACTCTCTGGACTCACTGCACTGCATCCCCAGTGGTGCAAGTGCACTCTCTGGACTCACTGCAGTGCATCCCAAGTGGTGCCAATGCACTCTCTGGACTCACTGCAGTGCATCCCCAGTGGTGCCAGTACACTCACTGGACTCACTGCACTGCATCCCCAGTGGTGCCAGTGCAGTCTCTGCACTCACTGAATTGCATCCCCAGTGGTGCCAGTGAACTCTCTGGACTCACTGCAGTGCATCCCCAGTGGTGCCAGTGCACTCTCTGGACTCACTGAACTGCATCCCCAGTGGTGCCAGTGCACTCTCTGGACTCACTTCACTGCATCCCCAGTGCTGCCAGTGCACTCTCTGGACTCACTGCAGTGCATCCCCAGTGGTGCCAGTGCACTCTCTGGACTCACTGCAGTGCATCCCCAGTGGAGCCCGTGCACTCTCTGGACTCACTGAAGTGCATCCCCAGTGGTGCCAGTACACTCACTGGACTGACTGCACTGCATCCCCAGTGGTGCTAGTGCACTCTCTGGACTCACTGCACTGCATCGCCAGTGGTGCCAGAGCACTCTCTGGACTCACTGTACTGCATCCCCAGTGGTGCCAGTGCACTCTCTGGACTCACTGTACTGCATCCCCAGTGGTGCCAGTGCACTCTGTGGGCTCACTGCTGTGCATCCCCATTGGTGCCAGTGCACTCTCTGGACTCACTGCACTGCATCCCCAGTGGTGCCAGTGCACTCTCTGGACTCACTGCACTGCATCCCCAGTGGTGCAAGTGCACTCTCTGGACTCACTGCAGTGCATCCCCAGTGGTGCCAGTGCACTCTCTGGACTCACTGCACTGCATCCCCAGTGGTGCCACTGCACTCTCTGGACTCACTGCACTGCATCCCCAGTGGTGCCAGTGCACTCCCTGCACTCACTGCACTGCATCCCCAGTGGTGCCAGTGCACTCACTGGACTCACTGCAGTGCATTCCCTCTGGTGCCAGTGCACTCTCTGGACTCACTGCACTGCATCCCCAGTGGTGCCAGTGCACTCTCTGGACTCACTGCACTGCATCCCCAGTGGTGCCAGTGCACTCTCTGGACTCACTGCAGTGCATCCCCAGTGGTGCCAGTGCACTCTCTGGACTCACTGAAGTGCATCCCCCGTGGTGCCAGTGCGATCTCTGGACTCACTGCACTGCATTCCCAGTGGTGCCAGTGCACACTCTGGACTCACTGCAGTGCATCCCCAGTTTTGCCAGTGCACTCTCTGGACTCACTGCACTGCATACCCAGTGGTGCCAGTGCACTCTCTGGACTCACTGCACTGCATCCCCAGTGGAGCCAGTGCACTCTCTGGACTCACTGCACTGCATCCCCAGTGGTGCCAGTGCACTCTGTGGACTCACTGCAGTGCATCCCCAGTGGAGCCCGTGCACTCTCTGGACTCACTGAAGTGCATCCCCAGTGGTGCCAGTGCACTCTCTGGACTCACTGCACTGCATCCCCAGTGGTGCCAGTGCACTCTGTGGACTCACTGCAGTGCATCCCCAGTGGTGCCAGTGCACTCTCTGGACTCACTGAAGTGCATTCTCAGTGGTGTCAGTGCACTCTCTGGACTCACTGCAGTGCATCCCCAGTGGTGCCAGTACACTCACTGGACTGACTGCACTGCATCCCCAGTGGTGCTAGTGCACTCTCTGGACTCACTGCACTGCATCCCCAGTGGTGCCAGAGCACTCTCTGGACTCACTGCAGTGCATCCCCCGTGGTGCCAGTGCGATCTCTGGACTCACTGCACTGCATTCCCAGTGGTGCCAGTGCACACTCTGGACTCACTGCAGTGCATCCCCAGTTTTGCCAGTGCACTCTCTGGACTCACTGCACTGCATACCCAGTGGTGCCAGTGCACTCTCTGGACTCACTGCACTGCATCCCCAGTGGAGCCAGTGCACTCTCTGGACTCACTGCACTGCATCCCCAGTGGTGCCAGTGCACTCTGTGGACTCACTGCAGTGCATCCCCAGTGGAGCCCGTGCACTCTCTGGACTCACTGAAGTGCATCCCCAGTGGTGCCAGTGCACTCTCTGGACTCACTGCACTGCATCCCCAGTGGTGCCAGTGCACTCTGTGGACTCACTGCAGTGCATCCCCAGTGGTGCCAGTGCACTCTCTGGACTCACTGAAGTGCATTCTCAGTGGTGTCAGTGCACTCTCTGGACTCACTGCAGTGCATCCCCAGTGGTGCCAGTACACTCACTGGACTGACTGCACTGCATCCCCAGTGGTGCCAGTACACTCACTGGACTGACTGCACTGCATCCCCAGTGGTGCCAGTGCACTCTGTGGACTCACTGTACTGCATCTCCAGTGGTGCCAGTGCACTCTGTGGGCTCACTGCTGTGCATCCCCATTGGTGCCAGTGCACTCTCTGGACTCACTGCACTGCATGCCCAGTGGTGCCAGTGCACTCTCTGGACTCACTGCACTGCATCCCCAGTGGTGCAAGTGCACTCTCTGGACTCACTGCAGTGCATCCCAAGTGGTGCCAATGCACTCTCTGGACTCACTGCAGTGCATCCCCAGTGGTGCCAGTACACTCACTGGACTCACTGCACTGCATCCCCAGTGGTGCCAGTGCAGTCTCTGCACTCACTGAATTGCATCCCCAGTGGTGCCAGTGAACTCTCTGGACTCACTGCAGTGCATCCCCAGTGGTGCCAGTGCACTCTCTGGACTCACTGAACTGCATCCCCAGTGGTGCCAGTGCACTCTCTGGACTCACTTCACTGCATCCCCAGTGCTGCCAGTGCACTCTCTGGACTCACTGCAGTGCATCCCCAGTGGTGCCAGTGCACTCTCTGGACTCACTGCAGTGCATCCCCAGTGGAGCCCGTGCACTCTCTGGACTCACTGAAGTGCATCCCCAGTGGTGCCAGTACACTCACTGGACTGACTGCACTGCATCCCCAGTGGTGCTAGTGCACTCTCTGGACTCACTGCACTGCATCGCCAGTGGTGCCAGAGCACTCTCTGGACTCACTGTACTGCATCCCCAGTGGTGCCAGTGCACTCTCTGGACTCACTGTACTGCATCCCCAGTGGTGCCAGTGCACTCTGTGGGCTCACTGCTGTGCATCCCCATTGGTGCCAGTGCACTCTCTGGACTCACTGCACTGCATCCCCAGTGGTGCCAGTGCACTCTCTGGACTCACTGCACTGCATCCCCAGTGGTGCAAGTGCACTCTCTGGACTCACTGCAGTGCATCCCCAGTGGTGCCAGTGCACTCTCTGGACTCACTGCACTGCATCCCCAGTGGAGCCCGTGCACTCTCTGGACTCACTGAAGTGCATCCCCAGTGGTGCCAGTGCACTCTCTGGACTCACTGCACTGCATCCCCAGTGGTGCCAGTGCACTCTGTGGACTCACTGCAGTTCATCCCCAGTGGTGCCAGTGCACTCTCTGGACTCACTGCAGTGCATCCCCAGTGGTGCCAGTACACTCACTGGACTGACTGCACTGCATCCCCAGTGGTGCTAGTGCACTCTCTGGACTCACTGCACTGCATCGCCAGTGGTGCCAGTGCACTCTCTGGACTCACTGCACTGCATCCCCAGTGGTGCCAGTGCACTCTCTGGACTCACTGCACTGCATCCCCAGTGGTGCAAGTGCACTCTCTGGACTCACTGCAGTGCATCCCCAGTGGTGCCAATGCACTCTCTGGACTCACTGCAGTGCATCCCCAGTGGTGCCAGTACACTCACTGGACTCACTGCACTGCATCCCCAGTGGTGCCAGTGCACTCTCTGGACTCACTGCACTGCATCTCCAATGGTGCCAGTGTACTCTCTGGACTCACTGCACTGCATCCCCAGTGGAGCCAGTGCACTCTGTGGACTCACTGAAGTGCATCCCCATTGGTGCCAGTGCACTCTCTGGACTCACTGCACTGCATCCCCAGTGGTGCCAGTGCACTCTCTGGACTCACTGCACTGCATCCCCAGTGGTGCCAGTGCACTCTCTGGACTCACTGCAGTGCATCCCAAGTGGTGCCAAAGCACTCTCTGGACTCACTGCAGTGCATCCCCAGTGGTGCCAGTACACTCACTGGACTCACTGCACTGCATCCCCAGTGGTGCCAGTGCAGTCTCTGCACTCACTGAAGTGCATCTCCAGTGGTGCCAGTGAACTCTCTGGACTCACTGCAGTGCATCCCCAGTGGTGCCAGTGCACTCTCTGGACTCACTGCACTGCATCTCCAGTGGTGCCAGTGCACTCTCTGGACTCACTGCAGTGCATCCCAAGTGGTGCCAATGCACTCTCTGGACTCACTGCAGTGCATCCCCAGTGGTGCCAGTACACTCACTGGACTCACTGCACTGCATCCCCAATGGTGCCAGTGCACTCTCTGGACTCACTGCACTGCATCTCCAATGGTGCCAGTGTACTCTCTGGACTCACTGCACTGCATCCCCAGTGGAGCCAGTGCACTCTGTGGACTCACTGAAGTGCATCCCCTTTGGTGCCAGTGCACTCTCTGGACTCACTGCACTGCATCCCCAGTGGTGCCAGTGCACTCTCTGGACTCACTGCACTGCATCCCCAGTGGTGCCAGTGCACTCTCTGGACTCACTGCAGTGCATCCCAAGTGGTGCCAAAGCACTCTCTGGACTCACTGCAGTGCATCCCCAGTGGTGCCAGTACACTCACTGGACTCACTGCACTGCATCCCCAGTGGTGCCAGTGCAGTCTCTGCACTCACTGAAGTGCATCTCCATTGGTGCCAGTGAACTCTCTGGACTCACTGCAGTGCATCCCCAGTGGTGCCAGTGCACTCTCTGGACTCACTGCACTGCATCCCCAGTGGTGCCAGTGCACTCTCTGGACTCACTGCACTGCATCCCCAGTGGTGCCAGTGCACTCTCTGGACTCACTGCACTGCATCTCCAATGGTGCCAGTGCACTCTCTGGACTCACTGCACTGCATCCCCAGTGGTGCCAATGCACTCTCTGGACTCACTGCTGTGCATCCCCAGTGGTGCCAGTGCACTCTCTGGACTCACTGCACTGCATCCCCAGTGGTGCCAGTGCACTCTCTGGACTCACTGCAGTGCATCCCCAGTGGTGCCAGTGCACTCTGTGGGCTCACTGCTGTGCATCCCCATTGGTGCCAGTGCACTCTCTGGACTCACTGCACTGCATCGCCAGTGGTGCCAGTGCACTCTCTGGACTCACTGCACTGCATCCCCAGTGGTGCCAGTGCACTCTCTGGACTCACTGCACTGCATCCCCAGTGGTGCCAGTGCACTCTCTGGACTCACTGCACTGCATCCCCAGTGGTGCAAGTGCACTCTCTGGACTCACTGCAGTGCATCCCCAGTGGTGCCAATGCACTCTCTGGACTCACTGCAGTGCATCCCCAGTGGTGCCAGTACACTCACTGGACTCACTGCACTGCATCCCCAGTGGTGCCAGTGCACTCTCTGGACTCACTGCACTGCATCTCCAATGGTGCCAGTGTACTCTCTGGACTCACTGCACTGCATCCCCAGTGGAGCCAGTGCACTCTGTGGACTCACAGAAGTGCATCCCCATTGGTGCCAGTGCACTCTCTGGACTCACTGCACTGCATCCCCAGTGGTGCCAGTGCACTCTCTGGACTCACTGCACTGCATCTCCAATGGTGCCAGTGCACTCTCTGGACTCACTGCACTGCATCCCCAGTGGTGCCAATGCACTCTCTGGACTCACTGCTGTGCATCCCCAGTGGTGCCAGTGCACTCTCTGGACTCACTGCACTGCATCCCCAGTGGTGCCAGTGCACTCTCTGGACTCACTGCACTGCATCCCCAGTGGTGCCAGTGCACTCTGTGGACTCACTGCTGTGCATCCCCATTGGTGCCAGTGCACTCTCTGGACTCACTGCACTGCATCCCCAGTGGTGTCAGTGCACTCTCTGGACTCACTGCACTGCATCCCCAGTGGTGCAAGTGCACTCTCTGGACTCACTGCAGTGCATCCCAAGTGGTGCCAATGCACTCTCTGGACTCACTGCAGTGCATCCCCAGGGGTGCCAGTACACTCACTGGACTCACTGCACTGCATCCCCAGTGGTGCCAGTGCACTCTCTGCACTCACTGAAGTGCAGCCCCATTGGTGCCAGTGAACTATCTGGACTCACTGCAGTGCATCCCCAGTGGTGCCAGTGCACTCTCTGGACTCACTGCACTGCATCCCCAGTGGTGCCAGTGCACTCTCTGGACTCACTGCTGTGCATCCCCAGTGGTGCCAGTGCACTCTCTGGACTCACTGCACTGCATCTCCAATGGTGCCAGTGCACTCTCTGGACTCACTGCACTGCATCCCCAGTGGTGCCAATGCACTCTCTGGACTCACTGTTGTGCATCCCCAGTGGTGCCAGTGCACTCTCTGGACTCACTGTACTGCATCCCCAGTGGTGCCAGTGCACTCTCTGGACTCACTACACTGCATCCCCATTGGTGCCAGTGCACTCTCTGGACTCACTGCACTGCATCCCCAGTGGTGCCAGTGCACTCTCTGGACTTGCTCCACTGCATCCCCAGTGGTGCCAGTGCACTCTCAGGACTCACTGCACTGCATCCCCAGTGTTGCCAGTGCACTCTCTGGACTCACTGCAATGCATACTCAGTGGAGCCCGTGCACTCTCTGGACTCACTGCACAGCATCCCCAGTGGTGCCAGTGCACTCTCTGGACTCACTGCACTGCATCCCCAGTGGTGCCAGTGCACTCTCTGGACTCACTGCACTGCATCCCCAGTGGTGACAGTGCACTCTCTGGACTCACTGCACTGCATCTCCAATGGTGCCAGTGCACTCTCTGGACTCACTGCACTGCATCCCCAGTGGTGCCAATGCACTCTCTGGACTCACTGTTGTGCATCCCCAGTGGTGCCAGTGCACTCTCTGGACTCACTGTACTGCATCCCCAGTGGTGCCAGTGCACTCTCTGGACTCACTACACTGCATCCCCATTGGTGCCAGTGCACTCTCTGGACTCACTGCACTGCATCCCCAGTGGTGCCAGTGCACTCTCTGGACTTGCTCCACTGCATCCCCAGTGGTGCCAGTGCACTCTCAGGACTCACTGCACTGCATCCCCAGTGTTGCCAGTGCACTCTCTGGACTCACTGCAATGCATACTCAGTGGAGCCCGTGCACTCTCTGGACTCACTGCACAGCATCCCCAGTGGTGCCAGTGCACTCTCTGGACTCACTGCAGTGCATCCCCAGTGGTGCCAGTGCACTCTTTGGACTCACTGAAGTGCATTCTCAGTGGTGCAAGTGCACTCTCTGGACTCACTGCACTGCATCCCCAGTGGTGCCAGTGCGCTCCCTGGACTCACTGAAGTGCATCCCCAGTGGTGCCAGTACACTCTCTGGACTCACTGAAGGGCATTCTCAGTGGTGCCAGTGCACTCTCTGGACTCACTGCACTACATCCCCAGTGGTGCCAGTGCACTCTCTGGACTCACCGCACCGCATACCCAGTGGTGCCAGTGCACACTCTGGACTCACTGCACTGCATCCCCAGTGGTGCCAGTGCACTCTCTGGACTCACTGCAGTGCATCCCCAGTTTTGCCAGTGCACTCTCTGGACTCACTGCACTGCATACCCAGTGGTGCCAGTGCACTCTCTGGACTCACTGCACTGCATCCCCAGTGGAGCCAGTGCACTCTCTGGACTCACTGCACTGCATCCCCAGTGGTGCCAGTGCACTCTGTGGACTCACTGCAGTGCATCCCCAGTGGAGCCCGTGGACTCTCTGGACTCACTGAAGTGCATCCCCAGTGGTGCCAGTGCACTCTCTGGACTCACTGCACTGCATCCCCAGTGGTGCCAGTGCACTCTGTGGACTCACTGCAGTGCATCCCCAGTGGTGCCAGTGCACTCTCTGGACTCACTGAAGTGCATTCTCAGTGGTGCCAGTGCACTCTCTGGACTCACTGCAGTGCATCCCCAGTGGTGCCAGTACACTCACTGGACTGACTGCACTGCATCCCCAGTGGTGCTAGTGCACTCTCTGGACTCACTGCACTGCATCCCCAGTGGTGCCAGAGCACTCTCTGGACTCACTGCAGTGCATCCCCAGTGGTGCCAGTGCACTCTGTGGACTCACTGTACTGCATCCCCAGTGGTGCCAGTGCACTCTGTGGGCTCACTGCTGTGCATCCCCATTGGTGCCAGTGCACTCTCTGGACTCACTGCACTGCATCCCCAGTGGTGCCAGTGCACTCTCTGGACTCACTGCAGTGCATCCCCAGTGGAGCCCGTGCACTCTCTGGACTCACTGAAGTGCATCCCCAGTGGTGCCAGTGCACTCTCTGGACTCACTGCACTGCATCCCCAGTGGTGCCAGTGCACTCTGTGGACTCACTGCAGTGCATCCCCAGTGGTGCCAGTGCACTCTCTGGACTCACTGAAGTGCATTCTCAGTGGTGCCAGTGCACTCTCTGGACTCACTGCACTGCATCCCCAGTGGTGCCAGTACACTCACTGGACTGACTGCACTGCATCCCCAGTGGTGCTAGTGCACTCTCTGGACTCACTGCACTGCATCGCCAGTGGTGCCAGAGCACTCTCTGGAATCACTGCACTGCATCCCCAGTGGTGCCAGTGCACTCTGTGGGCTCACTGCTGTGCATCCCCATTGGTGCCAGTGCACTCTCTGGACTCACTGCACTGCATCCCCAGTGGTGCCAGTGCACTCTCTGGACTCACTGCACTGCATCCCCAGTGGTGCAAGTGCACTCTCTGGACTCACTGCAGTGCATCCCAAGTGGTGCCAATGCACTCTCTGGACTCACTGCAGTGCATCCCCAGTGGTGCCAGTACACTCACTGGACTCACTGCACTGCATCCCCAGTGGTGCCAGTGCAGTCTCTGCACTCACTGAATTGCATCCCCAGTGGTGCCAGTGCAGTCTCTGCACTCACTGAAGTGCATCCCCAGTGGTGCCAGTGAACTCTCTGGACTCACTGCAGTGCATCCCCAGTGGTGCCAGTGCACTCTCTGGACTCACTGCACTGCATCCCCAGTGGTGCCAGTGCACTCTCTGGACTCACTGCACTGCATCTCCAATGGTGCCAGTGCACTCTCTGGACTCACTGCACTGCATCCCCAGTGGAGCCAGTGCACTCTGTGGACTCACTGAAGTGCATCCCCATTGGTGCCAGTGCACTCTCTGGACTCACTGCACTGCATCTCCAATGGTGCCAGTGCACTCTCTGGACTCACTGCAGTGCATCCCCAGTGGTGCCAGTGCACTCTCTGGACTCACTGCACTGCATCCCCAGTGGTGCCAGTGCACTCACTGGATTCACTGCACTGCATCCCCAGTGGTGCTAGTGCACTCTCTGGACTCACTGAAGTGCATTCTCAGTGGTGCCAGTGCACTCTCTGGACTCACTGCACTGCATCCCCAGTGGTGCCAGTGCACTCTCTGGACTCACTGCACTGCATCCCCAGTGGTGCCAGTGCACTCTCTGGACTCACTGCACTGCATCCCCAGTGGTGCCAGTGCACTCTCTGGACTCACTGCAGTGCATCCCCAGTGGTGCCAGTGCACTCTCTGGACTCACTGCACTGCATCCCCAGTGGTACCAGTGCACTCTGTGGACTCACTGCAGTGCATCCCCAGTGCTGCCAGTGCACTCTCTGGACTCACTGCACTGCATCCCCAGTGGTGCCAATGCACTCTCTGGACTCACTGCACTGCATCCCCAGTGGTGCCAGTGCACTCTCTAGACTCACTGCACTGCATCCCAAGTGGTGCCAGTGCACTCTCTGGAGTCAATGCACTACATCCCCAGTGGTGCCAATGCACTCACTGGACTCACTGTACTGCATCATCAGTGGTGCCAGTGCACTCTCTGGACTCACTGCAGTGCATCCCCAGTGGTGCCAGTGCACTCTCTGGACTCACTGCACTGCATCCCCAGTGGTGCCAGTGCACTCACTGGACTCACTATACTGCATCACCAGTGGTGCCAGTGCACTCTCTGGACTCACTGCACTGCATCCCCAGTGTTGCCAGTGCATTCACTGGACTCACTGTACTGCATCTCCAGTGGTGCCAGTGCACTCACTGGGCTCACTGCACTGCATCCCCAGTGGTGCCAGTGCACTCTATGGACTCACTGCAGTGCATCCCCACTGGTGCCAGTGGACTCACTGGATTCACTGCACTACATTCCCAGTGGTGCTAGTTCACTCTCTGGACTCACTGCACTGCATCCCCAGTGGTGCCAGTGCGCTCTCTGGACTCACTGAAGTGCATTCTCAGTGGTGCCAGTGCACTCTCTGGACTCACTGCAGTGCATCCCCAGTGGTGCCAGTACACTCTCTGGACTCACTGCACTGCATCCCCAGTGGTGCTAGTGCAATCTGTGGACTCACTGCAGTGCATCCACAGTGGTGCCAGTGCACTCTCTGGACTCACTGAAAGGCATTCTCAGTGGTGCCAGTGCACTCTCTGGACTCACTGCAGTGCATCACCAGTGGTCCAGTGCACTCTCTGGACTCACCGTACCGCATCCCCAGTGGTGCCAGTGCACTCTCTGGAGTAACTGCAGTGCATCACCAGTGGTGCCAGTGCACTCTCTGGACTCACTGCACTGCATCCCCAGTGGTGCCAGTGCACTCTCTGGACTCACTGCACTGCATCCCCAGTGGTGCCAGAGCACTCTCTGGACTCACTGCACTGCATCCCCAGTGCTGCCTGTGCACTCTCTGGACTCACTGCACTGCATCCCCAGTGGTGCCACTGCACTCTCTGGACTCACTGCACTGCATCCCCAGTGGTGCCAGTGCACTCCCTGCACTCACTGCACTGCATCCCCAGTGGTGCCAGTGCACTCACTGGACTCACTGCAGTGCATTCCCTCTGGTGCCAGTGCACTCTCTGGACTCACTGCACTGCATCCCCAGTGGTGCCAGTGCACTCTCTGGACTCACTGCAGTGCATCCCCAGTGGTGCCAGTGCACTCTCTGGACTCACTGCAGTGCATCCCCAGTGGTGCCAGTGCACTCTCTGGACTCACTGAAGTGCATCCCCGGGGTTCCAGTGCGATCTCTGGACTCACTGCACTGCATTCCCAGTGGTGCCAGTGCACACTCTGGACTCACTGCAGTGCATCCCCAGTTTTGCCAGTGCACTCTCTGGACTCACTGCACTGCATACCCAGTGGTGCCAGTGCACTCTCTGGACTCACTGCACTGCATCCCCAGTGGAGCCAGTGCACTCTCTGGACTCACTGCACTGCATCCCCAGTGGTGCCAGTGCACTCTGTGGACTCACTGCAGTGCATCCCCAGTGGAGCCCGTGCACTCTCTGGACTCACTGAAGTGCATCCCCAGTGGTGCCAGTGCACTCTCTGGACTCACTGCACTGCATCCCCAGTGGTGCCAGTGCACTCTGTGGACTCACTGCTGTGCATCCCCAGTGGTGCCAGTGCACTCTCTGGACTCACTGAAGTGCATTCTCAGTGGTGTCAGTGCACTCTCTGGACTCACTGCAGTGCATCCCCAGTGGTGCCAGTACACTCACTGGACTGACTGCACTGCATCCCCAGTGGTGCTAGTGCACTCTCTGGACTCACTGCACTGCATCCCCAGTGGTGCCAGAGCACTCTCTGGACTCACTGCAGTGCATCCCCAGTGGTGCCAGTGCACTCTGTGGACTCACTGTACTGCATCTCCAGTGGTGCCAGTGCACTCTGTGGGCTCACTGCTGTGCATCCCCATTGGTGCCAGTGCACTCTCTGGACTCACTGCACTGCATGCCCAGTGGTGCCAGTGCACTCTCTGGACTCACTGCACTGCATCCCCAGTGGTGCAAGTGCACTCTCTGGACTCACTGCAGTGCATTCCAAGTGGTGCCAATGCACTCTCTGGACTCACTGCAGTGCATCCCCAGTGGTGCCAGTACACTCACTGAACTCACTGCACTGCATCCCCAGTGGTGCCAGTGCAGTCTCTGCACTCACTGAATTGCATCCCCAGTGGTGCCAGTGAACTCTCTGGACTCACTGCAGTGCATCCCCAGTGGTGCCAGTGCACTCTCTGGACTCACTGAACTGCATCCCCAGTGGTGCCAGTGCACTCTCTGGACTCACTTCACTGCATCCCCAGTGCTGCCAGTGCACTCTCTGGACTCACTGCAGTGCATCCCCAGTGGTGCCAGTGCACTCTCTGGACTCACTGCAGTGCATCCCCAGTGGAGCCCGTGCACTCTCTGGACTCACTGAAGTGCATCCCCAGTGGTGCCAGTGCACTCTCTGGACTCACTGCACTGCATCCCCAGTGGTGCCAGTGCACTCTGTGGACTCACTGCAGTGCATCCCCAGTGGTGCCAGTGCACTCTCTGGACTCACTGCAGTGCATCCCCAGTGGTGCCAGTACACTCACTGGACTGACTGCACTGCATCCCCAGTGGTGCTAGTGCACTCTCTGGACTCACTGCACTGCATCGCCAGTGGTGCCAGAGCACTCTCTGGACTCACTGCAGTGCATCCCCAGTGGTGCCAGTGCACTCTCTGGACTCACTGTACTGCATCCCCAGTGGTGCCAGTGCACTCTGTGGGCTCACTGCTGTGCATCCCCATTGGTGCCAGTGCACTCTCTGGACTCACTGCACTGCATCCCCAGTGGTGCCAGTGCACTCTCTGGACTCACTGCACTGCATCCCCAGTGGTGCAAGTGCACTCTCTGGACTCACTGCAGTGCATCCCCAGTGGAGCCCGTGCACTCTCTGGACTCACTGAAGTAAATCCCCAGTGGTGCCAGTGCACTCTCTGGACTCACTGCACTGCATCCCCAGTGGTGCCAGTGCACTCTGTGGACTCACTGCAGTGCATGCCCAGTGGTGCCAGTGCACTCTCTGGACTCACTGCAGTGCATCTCCAGTGGTGCCAGTACACTCACTGGACTGACTGCACTGCATCCCCAGTGGTGCTAGTGCACTCTCTGGACTCACTGCACTGCATCGCCAGTGGTGCCAGAGCACTCTCTGGACTCACTGCAGTGCATCCCCAGTGGTGCCAGTGCACTCTCTGGACTCACTGTACTGCATCCCCAGTGGTGCCAGTGCACTCTGTGGGCTCACTGCTGTGCATCCCCATTGGTGCCAGTGCACTCTCTGGACTCACTGCACTGCATCCCCAGTGGTGCCAGTGCACTCTCTGGACTCACTGCACTGCATCCCCAGTGGTGCAAGTGCACTCTCTGGACTCACTGCAGTGCATCCCCAGTGGTGCCAGTGCACTCTCTGGACTCACTGCACTGCATCCCCAGTGGAGCCCGTGCACTCTCTGGACTCACTGAAGTGCATCCCCAGTGGTGCCAGTGCACTCTCTGGACTCACTGCACTGCATCCCCAGTGGTGCCAGTGCACTCTGTGGACTCACTGCAGTTCATCCCCAGTGGTGCCAGTGCACTCTCTGGACTCACTGCAGTGCATCCCCAGTGGTGCCAGTACACTCACTGGACTGACTGCACTGCATCCCCAGTGGTGCTAGTGCACTCTCTGGACTCACTGCACTGCATCGCCAGTGGTGCCAGTGCACTCTCTGGACTCACTGCACTGCATCCCCAGTGGTGCCAGTGCACTCTCTGGACTCACTGCACTGCATCCCCAGTGGTGCAAGTGCACTCTCTGGACTCACTGCAGTGCATCCCCAGTGGTGCCAATGCACTCTCTGGACTCACTGCACTGCATCCCCAGTGGTGCCAGTACACTCACTGGACTCACTGCACTGCATCCCCAGTGGTGCCAGTGCACTCTCTGGACTCACTGCACTGCATCTCCAATGGTGCCAGTGTACTCTCTGGACTCACTGCACTGCATCCCCAGTGGAGCCAGTGCACTCTGTGGACTCACTGAAGTGCATCCCCATTGGTGCCAGTGCACTCTCTGGACTCACTGCACTGCATCCCCAGTGGTGCCAGTGCACTCTCTGGACTCACTGCAGTGCATCCCAAGTGGTGCCAAAGCACTCTCTGGACTCACTGCAGTGCATCCCCAGTGGTGCCAGTACACTCACTGGACTCACTGCACTGCATCCCCAGTGGTGCCAGTGCAGTCTCTGCACTCACTGAAGTGCATCTCCAGTGGTGCCAGTGAACTCTCTGGACTCACTGCAGTGCATCCCCAGTGGTGCCAGTGCACTCTCTGGACTCACTGCACTGCATCCCCAGTGGTGCCAGTGCACTCTCTGGACTCACTGCAGTGCATCCCAAGTGGTGCCAATGCACTCTCTGGACTCACTGCAGTGCATCCCCAGTGGTGCCAGTACACTCACTGGACTCACTGCACTGCATCCCCAGTGGTGCCAGTGCACTCTCTGGACTCACTGCACTGCATCTCCAATGGTGCCAGTGTACTCTCTGGACTCACTGCACTGCATCCCCAGTGGAGCCAGTGCACTCTGTGGACTCACTGAAGTGCATCCCCTTTGGTGCCAGTGCACTCTCTGGACTCACTGCACTGCATCCCCAGTGGTGCCAGTGCACTCTGTGGACTCACTGCACTGCATCCCCAGTGGTGCCAGTGCACTCTCTGGACTCACTGCAGTGCATCCCAAGTTGTGCCAAAGCACTCTCTGGACTCACTGCAGTGCATCCCCAGTGGTGCCAGTACACTCACTGGACTCACTGCACTGCATCTCCAGTGGTGCCAGTGAACTCTCTGGACTCACTGCAGTGCATCCCCAGTGGTGCCAGTGCACTCTCTGGACTCACTGCACTGCATCCCCAGTGGTGCCAGTGCACTCTCTGGACTCACTGCACTGCATCCCCAGTGGTGCCAGTGCACTCTCTGGACTCACTGCACTGCATCTCCAATGGTGCCAGTGCACTCTCTGGACTCACTGCACTGCATCCCCAGTGGTGCCAATGCACTCTCTGGACTCACTGCTGTGCATCCCCAGTGGTGCCAGTGCACTCTCTGGACTCACTGCACTGCATCCCCAGTGGTGCCAGTGCACTCTCTGGACTCACTGCAGTGCATCCCCAGTGGTGCCAGTGCACTCTGTGGGCTCACTGCTGTGCATCCCCATTGGTGCCAGTGCACTCTCTGGACTCACTGCACTGCATCGCCAGTGGTGCCAGTGCACTCTCTGGACTCACTGCACTGCATCCCCAGTGGTGCCAGTGCACTCTCTGGACTCACTGCACTGCATCCCCAGTGGTGCCAGTGCACTCTCTGGACTCACTGCACTGCATCCCCAGTGGTGCAAGTGCACTCTCTGGACTCACTGCAGTGCATCCCCAGTGGTGCCAATGCACTCTCTGGACTCACTGCAGTGCATCCCCAGTGGTGCCAGTACACTCACTGGACTCACTGCACTGCATCCCCAGTGGTGCCAGTGCACTCTCTGGACTCACTGCACTGCATCTCCAATGGTGCCAGTGTACTCTCTGGACTCACTGCACTGCATCCCCAGTGGAGCCAGTGCACTCTGTGGACTCACAGAAGTGCATCCCCATTGGTGCCAGTGCACTCTCTGGACTCACTGCACTGCATCCCCAGTGGTGCCAGTGCACTCTCTGGACTCACTGCACTGCATCTCCAATGGTGCCAGTGCACTCTCTGGACTCACTGCACTGCATCCCCAGTGGTGCCAATGCACTCTCTGGACTCACTGCTGTGCATCCCCAGTGGTGCCAGTGCACTCTCTGGACTCACTGCACTGCATCCCCAGTGGTGCCAGTGCACTCTCTGGACTCACTGCACTGCATCCCCAGTGGTGCCAGTGCACTCTGTGGACTCACTGCTGTGCATCCCCATTGGTGCCAGTGCGCTCTCTGGACTCACTGCACTGCATCCCCAGTGGTGTCAGTGCACTCTCTGGACTCACTGCACTGCATCCCCAGTGGTGCAAGTGCACTCTCTGGACTCACTGCAGTGCATCTCAAGTGGTGCCAATGCACTCTCTGGACTCACTGCAGTGCATCCCCAGGGGTGCCAGTACACTCACTGGACTCACTGCACTGCATCCCCAGTGGTGCCAGTGCACTCTCTGCACTCACTGAAGTGCAGCCCCATTGGTGCCAGTGAACTATCTGGACTCACTGCAGTGCATCCCCAGTGGTGCCAGTGCACTCTCTGGACTCACTGCACTGCATCCCCAGTGGTGCCAGTGCACTCTCTGGACTCACTGCACTGCATCCCCAGTGGTGCCAGTGCACTCTCTGGACTCACTGCACTGCATCTCCAATGGTGCCAGTGCACTCTCTGGACTCACTGCACTGCATCCCCAGTGGTGCCAATGCACTCTCTGGACTCACTGTTGTGCATCCCCAGTGGTGCCAGTGCACTCTCTGGACTCACTGTACTGCATCCCCAGTGGTGCCAGTGCACTCTCTGGACTCACTACACTGCATCCCCATTGGTGCCAGTGCACTCTCTGGACTCACTGCACTGCATCCCCAGTGGTGCCAGTGCACTCTCTGGACTTGCTCCACTGCATCCCCAGTGGTGCCAGTGCACTCTCAGGACTCACTGCACTGCATCCCCAGTGTTGCCAGTGCACTCTCTGGACTCACTGCAATGCATACTCAGTGGAGCCCGTGCACTCTCTGGACTCACTGCACAGCATCCCCAGTGGTGCCAGTGCACTCTCTGGACTCACTGCACTGCATCCCCAGTGGTGTCAGTGCACTCTCTGGACTCACTGCACTGCATCCCAGGTGGTGCCAGTGCACTCTCTGGACTCACTGCACTGCATCTCCAATGGTGCCAGTGCACTCTCTGGACTCACTGCACTGCATCCCCAGTGGTGCCAATGCACTCTCTGGACTCACTGTTGTGCATCCCCAGTGGTGCCAGTGCACTCTCTGGACTCACTGTACTGCATCCCCAGTGGTGCCAGTGCACTCTCTGGACTCACTACACTGCATCCCCATTGGTGCCAGTGCACTCTCTGGACTCACTGCACTGCATCCCCAGTGGTGCCAGTGCACTCTCTGGACTTGCTCCACTGCATCCCCAGTGGTGCCAGTGCACTCTCAGGACTCACTGCACTGCATCCCCAGTGTTGCCAGTGCACTCTCTGGACTCACTGCAATGCATACTCAGTGGAGCCCGTGCACTCTCTGGACTCACTGCACAGCATCCCCAGTGGTGCCAGTGCACTCTCTGGACTCACTGCAGTGCATCCCCAGTGGTGCCAGTACACTCACTGGACTCACTGAAGTGCATTCTCAGTGGTGCAAGTGCACTCTCTGGACTCACTGCACTGCATCCCCAGTGGTGCCAGTGCGCTCTCTGGACTCACTGAAGTGCATCCCCAGTGGTGCCAGTACACTCTCTGGACTCACTGAAGGGCATTCTCAGTGGTGCCAGTGCACTCTCTGGACTCACTGCAGTGCATTCCCAGTGGTGCCAGTGCACACTCTGGACTCACTGCAGTGCATCCCCAGTTTTGCCAGTGCACTCTCTGGACTCACTGCACTGCATACCCAGTGGTGCCAGTGCACTCTCTGGACTCACTGCACTGCATCCCCAGTGGAGCCAGTGCACTCTCTGGACTCACTGCACTGCATCCCCAGTGGTGCCAGTGCACTCTGTGGACTCACTGCAGTGCATCCCCAGTGGAGCCCGTGCACTCTCTGGACTCACTGAAGTGCATCCCCAGTGGTGCCAGTGCACTCTCTGGACTCACTGCACTGCATCCCCAGTGGTGCCAGTGCACTCTGTGGACTCACTGCTGTGCATCCCCAGTGGTGCCAGTGCACTCTCTGGACTCACTGAAGTGCATTCTCAGTGGTGTCAGTGCACTCTCTGGACTCACTGCAGTGCATCCCCAGTGGTGCCAGTACACTCACTGGACTGACTGCACTGCATCCCCAGTGGTGCTAGTGCACTCTCTGGACTCACTGCACTGCATCCCCAGTGGTGCCAGAGCACTCTCTGGACTCACTGCAGTGCATCCCCAGTGGTGCCAGTGCACTCTGTGGACTCACTGTACTGCATCTCCAGTGGTGCCAGTGCACTCTGTGGGCTCACTGCTGTGCATCCCCATTGGTGCCAGTGCACTCTCTGGACTCACTGCACTGCATGCCCAGTGGTGCCAGTGCACTCTCTGGACTCACTGCACTGCATCCCCAGTGGTGCAAGTGCACTCTCTGGACTCACTGCAGTGCATTCCAAGTGGTGCCAATGCACTCTCTGGACTCACTGCAGTGCATCCCCAGTGGTGCCAGTACACTCACTGAACTCACTGCACTGCATCCCCAGTGGTGACAGTGCAGTCTCTGCACTCACTGAATTGCATCCCCAGTGGTGCCAGTGAACTCTCTGGACTCACTGCAGTGCATCCCCAGTGGTGCCAGTGCACTCTCTGGACTCACTGAACTGCATCCCCAGTGGTGCCAGTGCACTCTCTGGACTCACTTCACTGCATCCCCAGTGCTGCCAGTGCACTCTCTGGACTCACTGCAGTGCATCCCCAGTGGTGCCAGTGCACTCTCTGGACTCACTGCAGTGCATCCCCAGTGGAGCCCGTGCACTCTCTGGACTCACTGAAGTGCATCCCCAGTGGTGCCAGTGCACTCTCTGGACTCACTGCACTGCATCCCCAGTGGTGCCAGTGCACTCTGTGGACTCACTGCAGTGCATCCCCAGTGGTGCCAGTGCACTCTCTGGACTCACTGCAGTGCATCCCCAGTGGTGCCAGTACACTCACTGGACTGACTGCACTGCATCCCCAGTGGTGCTAGTGCACTCTCTGGACTCACTGCACTGCATCGCCAGTGGTGCCAGAGCACTCTCTGGACTCACTGCAGTGCATCCCCAGTGGTGCCAGTGCACTCTCTGGACTCACTGTACTGCATCCCCAGTGGTGCCAGTGCACTCTGTGGGCTCACTGCTGTGCATCCCCATTGGTGCCAGTGCACTCTCTGGACTCACTGCACTGCATCCCCAGTGGTGCCAGTGCACTCTCTGGACTCACTGCACTGCATCCCCAGTGGTGCAAGTGCACTCTCTGGACTCACTGCAGTGCATCCCCAGTGGAGCCCGTGCACTCTCTGGACTCACTGAAGTAAATCCCCAGTGGTGCCAGTGCACTCTCTGGACTCACTGCACTGCATCCCCAGTGGTGCCAGTGCACTCTGTGGACTCACTGCAGTGCATGCCCAGTGGTGCCAGTGCACTCTCTGGACTCACTGCAGTGCATCTCCAGTGGTGCCAGTACACTCACTGGACTGACTGCACTGCATCCCCAGTGGTGCTAGTGCACTCTCTGGACTCACTGCACTGCATCGCCAGTGGTGCCAGAGCACTCTCTGGACTCACTGCAGTGCATCCCCAGTGGTGCCAGTGCACTCTCTGGACTCACTGTACTGCATCCCCAGTGGTGCCAGTGCACTCTGTGGGCTCACTGCTGTGCATCCCCATTGGTGCCAGTGCACTCTCTGGACTCACTGCACTGCATCCCCAGTGGTGCCAGTGCACTCTCTGGACTCACTGCACTGCATCCCCAGTGGTGCAAGTGCACTCTCTGGACTCACTGCAGTGCATCCCCAGTGGTGCCAGTGCAGTCTCTGGACTCACTGCACTGCATCCCCAGTGGAGCCCGTGCACTCTCTGGACTCACTGAAGTGCATCCCCAGTGGTGCCAGTGCACTCTCTGGACTCACTGCACTGCATCCCCAGTGGTGCCAGTGCACTCTGTGGACTCACTGCAGTTCATCCCCAGTGGTGCCAGTGCACTCTCTGGACTCACTGCAGTGCATCCCCAGTGGTGCCAGTACACTCACTGGACTGACTGCACTGCATCCCCAGTGGTGCTAGTGCACTCTCTGGACTCACTGCACTGCATCGCCAGTGGTGCCAGTGCACTCTCTGGACTCACTGCACTGCATCCCCAGTGGTGCCAGTGCACTCTCTGGACTCACTGCACTGCATCCCCAGTGGTGCAAGTGCACTCTCTGGACTCACTGCAGTGCATCCCCAGTGGTGCCAATGCACTCTCTGGACTCACTGCACTGCATCCCCAGTGGTGCCAGTACACTCACTGGACTCACTGCACTGCATCCCCAGTGGTGCCAGTGCACTCTCTGGACTCACTGCACTGCATCTCCAATGGTGCCAGTGTACTCTCTGGACTCACTGCACTGCATCCCCAGTGGAGCCAGTGCACTCTGTGGACTCACTGAAGTGCATCCCCATTGGTGCCAGTGCACTCTCTGGACTCACTGCACTGCATCCCCAGTGGTGCCAGTGCACTCTCTGGACTCACTGCAGTGCATCCCAAGTGGTGCCAAAGCACTCTCTGGACTCACTGCAGTGCATCCCCAGTGGTGCCAGTACACTCACTGGACTCACTGCACTGCATCCCCAGTGGTGCCAGTGCAGTCTCTGCACTCACTGAAGTGCATCTCCAGTGGTGCCAGTGAACTCTCTGGACTCACTGCAGTGCATCCCCAGTGGTGCCAGTGCACTCTCTGGACTCACTGCACTGCATCCCCAGTGGTGCCAGTGCACTCTCTGGACTCACTGCAGTGCATCCCAAGTGGTGCCAATGCACTCTCTGGACTCACTGCAGTGCATCCCCAGTGGTGCCAGTACACTCACTGGACTCACTGCACTGCATCCCCAGTGGTGCCAGTGCACTCTCTGGACTCACTGCACTGCATCTCCAATGGTGCCAGTGTACTCTCTGGACTCACTGCACTGCATCCCCAGTGGAGCCAGTGCACTCTGTGGACTCACTGAAGTGCATCCCCTTTGGTGCCAGTGCACTCTCTGGACTCACTGCACTGCATCCCCAGTGGTGCCAGTGCACTCTCTGGACTCACTGCACTGCATCCCCAGTGGTGCCAGTGCACTCTCTGGACTCACTGCAGTGCATCCCAAGTTGTGCCAAAGCACTCTCTGGACTCACTGCAGTGCATCCCCAGTGGTGCCAGTACACTCACTGGACTCACTGCACTGCATCCCCAGTGGTGCCAGTGCAGTCTCTGCACTCACTGAAGTGCATCTCCAGTGGTGCCAGTGAACTCTCTGGACTCACTGCAGTGCATCCCCAGTGGTGCCAGTGCACTCTCTGGACTCACTGCACTGCATCCCCAGTGGTGCCAGTGCACTCTCTGGACTCACTGCACTGCATCCCCAGTGGTGCCAGTGCACTCTCTGGACTCACTGCACTGCATCTCCAATGGTGCCAGTGCACTCTCTGGACTCACTGCACTGCATCCCCAGTGGTGCCAATGCACTCTCTGGACTCACTGCTGTGCATCCCCAGTGGTGCCAGTGCACTCTCTGGACTCACTGCACTGCATCCCCAGTGGTGCCAGTTCACTCTCTGGACTCACTGCAGTGCATCCCCAGTGGTGCCAGTGCACTCTGTGGGCTCACTGCTGTGCATCCCCATTGGTGCCAGTGCACTCTCTGGACTCACTGCACTGCATCGCCAGTGGTGCCAGTGCACTCTCTGGACTCACTGCACTGCATCCCCAGTGGTGCCAGTGCACTCTCTGGACTCACTGCACTGCATCCCCAGTGGTGCCAGTGCACTCTCTGGACTCACTGCACTGCATCCCCAGTGGTGCAAGTGCACTCTCTGGACTCACTGCAGTGCATCCCCAGTGGTGCCAATGCACTCTCTGGACTCACTGCAGTGCATCCCCAGTGGTGCCAGTACACTCACTGGACTCACTGCACTGCATCCCCAGTGGTGCCAGTGCACTCTCTGGACTCACTGCACTGCATCTCCAATGGTGCCAGTGTACTCTCTGGACTCACTGCACTGCATCCCCAGTGGAGCCAGTGCACTCTGTGGACTCACAGAAGTGCATCCCCATTGGTGCCAGTGCACTCTCTGGACTCACTGCACTGCATCCCCAGTGGTGCCAGTGCACTCTCTGGACTCACTGCACTGCATCTCCAATGGTGCCAGTGCACTCTCTGGACTCACTGCACTGCATCCCCAGTGGTGCCAATGCACTCTCTGGACTCACTGCTGTGCATCCCCAGTGGTGCCAGTGCACTCTCTGGACTCACTGCACTGCATCCCCAGTGGTGCCAGTGCACTCTCTGGACTCACTGCACTGCATCCCCAGTGGTGCCAGTGCACTCTCTGGACTCACTGCTGTGCATCCCCATTGGTGCCAGTGCGCTCTCTGGACTCACTGCACTGCATCCCCAGTGGTGTCAGTGCACTCTCTGGACTCACTGCACTGCATCCCCAGTGGTGCAAGTGCACTCTCTGGACTCACTGCAGTGCATCTCAAGTGGTGCCAATGCACTCTCTGGACTCACTGCAGTGCATCCCCAGGGGTGCCAGTACACTCACTGGACTCACTGCACTGCATCCCCAGTGGTGCCAGTGCACTCTCTGCACTCACTGAAGTGCAGCCCCATTGGTGCCAGTGAACTATCTGGACTCACTGCAGTGCATCCCCAGTGGTGCCAGTGCACTCTCTGGACTCACTGCACTGCATCCCCAGTGGTGCCAGTGCACTCTCTGGACTCACTGCACTGCATCCCCAGTGGAGCCCGTGCACTCTCTGGACTCACTGAAGTGCATCCCCAGTGGTGCCAGTGCACTCTCTGGACTCACTGCACTGCATCCCCAGTGGTGCCAGTGCACTCTGTGGACTCACTGCAGTTCATCCCCAGTGGTGCCAGTGCACTCTCTGGACTCACTGCAGTGCATCCCCAGTGGTGCCAGTACACTCACTGGACTGACTGCACTGCATCCCCAGTGGTGCTAGTGCACTCTCTGGACTCACTGCACTGCATCGCCAGTGGTGCCAGTGCACTCTCTGGACTCACTGCACTGCATCCCCAGTGGTGCCAGTGCACTCTCTGGACTCACTGCACTGCATCCCCAGTGGTGCAAGTGCACTCTCTGGACTCACTGCAGTGCATCCCCAGTGGTGCCAATGCACTCTCTGGACTCACTGCACTGCATCCCCAGTGGTGCCAGTACACTCACTGGACTCACTGCACTGCATCCCCAGTGGTGCCAGTGCACTCTCTGGACTCACTGCACTGCATCTCCAATGGTGCCAGTGTACTCTCTGGACTCACTGCACTGCATCCCCAGTGGAGCCAGTGCACTCTGTGGACTCACTGAAGTGCATCCCCATTGGTGCCAGTGCACTCTCTGGACTCACTGCACTGCATCCCCAGTGGTGCCAGTGCACTCTCTGGACTCACTGCAGTGCATCCCAAGTGGTGCCAAAGCACTCTCTGGACTCACTGCAGTGCATCCCCAGTGGTGCCAGTACACTCACTGGACTCACTGCACTGCATCCCCAGTGGTGCCAGTGCAGTCTCTGCACTCACTGAAGTGCATCTCCAGTGGTGCCAGTGAACTCTCTGGACTCACTGCAGTGCATCCCCAGTGGTGCCAGTGCACTCTCTGGACTCACTGCACTGCATCCCCAGTGGTGCCAGTGCACTCTCTGGACTCACTGCAGTGCATCCCAAGTGGTGCCAATGCACTCTCTGGACTCACTGCAGTGCATCCCCAGTGGTGCCAGTACACTCACTGGACTCACTGCACTGCATCCCCAGTGGTGCCAGTGCACTCTCTGGACTCACTGCACTGCATCTCCAATGGTGCCAGTGTACTCTCTGGACTCACTGCACTGCATCCCCAGTGGAGCCAGTGCACTCTGTGGACTCACTGAAGTGCATCCCCTTTGGTGCCAGTGCACTCTCTGGACTCACTGCACTGCATCCCCAGTGGTGCCAGTGCACTCTCTGGACTCACTGCACTGCATCCCCAGTGGTGCCAGTGCACTCTCTGGACTCACTGCAGTGCATCCCAAGTTGTGCCAAAGCACTCTCTGGACTCACTGCAGTGCATCCCCAGTGGTGCCAGTACACTCACTGGACTCACTGCACTGCATCCCCAGTGGTGCCAGTGCAGTCTCTGCACTCACTGAAGTGCATCTCCAGTGGTGCCAGTGAACTCTCTGGACTCACTGCAGTGCATCCCCAGTGGTGCCAGTGCACTCTCTGGACTCACGGCACTGCATCCCCAGTGGTGCCAGTGCACTCTCTGGACTCACTGCACTGCATCCCCAGTGGTGCCAGTGCACTCTCTGGACTCACTGCACTGCATCTCCAATGGTGCCAGTGCACTCTCTGGACTCACTGCACTGCATCCCCAGTGGTGCCAATGCACTCTCTGGACTCACTGCTGTGCATCCCCAGTGGTGCCAGTGCACTCTCTGGACTCACTGCACTGCATCCCCAGTGGTGCCAGTTCACTCTCTGGACTCACTGCAGTGCATCCCCAGTGGTGCCAGTGCACTCTGTGGGCTCACTGCTGTGCATCCCCATTGGTGCCAGTGCACTCTCTGGACTCACTGCACTGCATCGCCAGTGGTGCCAGTGCACTCTCTGGACTCACTGCACTGCATCCCCAGTGGTGCCAGTGCACTCTCTGGACTCACTGCACTGCATCCCCAGTGGTGCCAGTGCACTCTCTGGACTCACTGCACTGCATCCCCAGTGGTGCAAGTGCACTCTCTGGACTCACTGCAGTGCATCCCCAGTGGTGCCAATGCACTCTCTGGACTCACTGCAGTGCATCCCCAGTGGTGCCAGTACACTCACTGGACTCACTGCACTGCATCCCCAGTGGTGCCAGTGCACTCTCTGGACTCACTGCACTGCATCTCCAATGGTGCCAGTGTACTCTCTGGACTCACTGCACTGCATCCCCAGTGGAGCCAGTGCACTCTGTGGACTCACAGAAGTGCATCCCCATTGGTGCCAGTGCACTCTCTGGACTCACTGCACTGCATCCCCAGTGGTGCCAGTGCACTCTCTGGACTCACTGCACTGCATCTCCAATGGTGCCAGTGCACTCTCTGGACTCACTGCACTGCATCCCCAGTGGTGCCAATGCACTCTCTGGACTCACTGCTGTGCATCCCCAGTGGTGCCAGTGCACTCTCTGGACTCACTGCACTGCATCCCCAGTGGTGCCAGTGCACTCTCTGGACTCACTGCACTGCATCCCCAGTGGTGCCAGTGCACTCTCTGGACTCACTGCTGTGCATCCCCATTGGTGCCAGTGCGCTCTCTGGACTCACTGCACTGCATCCCCAGTGGTGTCAGTGCACTCTCTGGACTCACTGCACTGCATCCCCAGTGGTGCAAGTGCACTCTCTGGACTCACTGCAGTGCATCTCAAGTGGTGCCAATGCACTCTCTGGACTCACTGCAGTGCATCCCCAGGGGTGCCAGTACACTCACTGGACTCACTGCACTGCATCCCCAGTGGTGCCAGTGCACTCTCTGCACTCACTGAAGTGCAGCCCCATTGGTGCCAGTGAACTATCTGGACTCACTGCAGTGCATCCCCAGTGGTGCCAGTGCACTCTCTGGACTCACTGCACTGCATCCCCAGTGGTGCCAGTGCACTCTCTGGACTCACTGCACTGCATCCCCAGTGGTGCCAGTGCACTCTCTGGACTCACTGCACTGCATCTCCAATGGTGCCAGTGCACTCTCTGGACTCACTGCACTGCATCCCCAGTGGTGCCAATGCACTCTCTGGACTCACTGTTGTGCATCCCCAGTGGTGCCAGTGCACTCTCTGGACTCACTGTACTGCATCCCCAGTGGTGCCAGTGCACTCTCTGGACTCACTACACTGCATCCCCATTGGTGCCAGTGCACTCTCTGGACTCACTGCACTGCATCCCCAGTGGTGCCAGTGCACTCTCTGGACTTGCTCCACTGCATCCCCAGTGGTGCCAGTGCACTCTCAGGACTCACTGCACTGCATCCCCAGTGTTGCCAGTGCACTCTCTGGACTCACTGCAATGCATACTCAGTGGAGCCCGTGCACTCTCTGGACTCACTGCACAGCATCCCCAGTGGTGCCAGTGCACTCTCTGGACTCACTGCACTGCATCCCCAGTGGTGTCAGTGCACTCTCTGGACTCACTGCACTGCATCCCAGGTGGTGCCAGTGCACTCTCTGGACTCACTGCACTGCATCTCCAATGGTGCCAGTGCACTCTCTGGACTCACTGCACTGCATCCCCAGTGGTGCCAATGCACTCTCTGGACTCACTGTTGTGCATCCCCAGTGGTGCCAGTGCACTCTCTGGACTCACTGTACTGCATCCCCAGTGGTGCCAGTGCACTCTCTGGACTCACTACACTGCATCCCCATTGGTGCCAGTGCACTCTCTGGACTCACTGCACTGCATCCCCAGTGGTGCCAGTGCACTCTCTGGACTTGCTCCACTGCATCCCCAGTGGTGCCAGTGCACTCTCAGGACTCACTGCACTGCATCCCCAGTGTTGCCAGTGCACTCTCTGGACTCACTGCAATGCATACTCAGTGGAGCCCGTGCACTCTCTGGACTCACTGCACAGCATCCCCAGTGGTGCCAGTGCACTCTCTGGACTCACTGCAGTGCATCCCCAGTGGTGCCAGTACACTCACTGGACTCACTGAAGTGCATTCTCAGTGGTGCAAGTGCACTCTCTGGACTCACTGCACTGCATCCCCAGTGGTGCCAGTGCGCTCTCTGGACTCACTGAAGTGCATCCCCAGTGGTGCCAGTACACTCTCTGGACTCACTGAAGGGCATTCTCAGTGGTGCCAGTGCACTCTCTGGACTCACTGCAGTGCATCCCCAGTGGTGCCAGTGCACTCTCTGGACTCACCGCACCGCATCCCCAGTGGTGCCAGTGCACTCTCTGGAGTAACTGCAGTGCATCACCAGTGGTGCCACTGCACTCTCTGGACTCACTGCACTGCATCCCCAGTGGTGCCAGAGCACTCTCTGGACTCACTGCACTGCATCCCCAGCGGTGCCAGTGCACTCTCTGGACTCACTGCACTGCATCCCCAGTGGTGCCAGAGCACTCTCTGGACTCACTGCACTGCATCCCCAGTGGAGCCAGTGCGATCTCTGGACTCACTGCACTGCATCCCCAGTGGTGCCAGTGCACTCTGTGGACTCACTGCAGTGCATCCCCAGTGGAGCCCGTGCACTCTGTGGACTCACTGCAGTGCATTCTCAGTGGTGCCAGTGCACTCTCTGGACTCACTGCAGTGCATCCCCAGTGGTGCCAGTGCACTCTCTGGACTCACTGCGCTGCATCCCCAGTGGTGCCAGTGCACTCTGTGGACTCACTGCACTGCATCCCCATTGGTGCCAGTGCACTCTCTGGACTCACTGCACTGCATCCCCAGTGGTGCCAGTGCACTCTGTGGACTCACTGCAGTGCATCCCCAGTGGTGCAAGTGCACTCTCTGGACTCACTGCAGTGCATCCCAAGTGGTGCCAATGCACTCTCTGGACTCACTGCAGTGCATCCCCAGTGGTGCCAGTACACTCACTGGACTCACTGCACTGCATCCCCAGTGGTGCCAGTGAACTCTCTGGACTTGCTGCACTGCATCCCCAGTGGTGCCAGTGCACTCTGTGGACTCACTGATGTGCATCCCCATTGGTGCCTGTGCACTCTCTGGAGTAACTGCAGTGCATCCCCAGCGGTGCCAAAGCACTCTCTGGACTCCCGGCACCGCATCCCCAGTGGTACCAGTGCACTCACTGGGCTCACTGCAGTGCATCCCCAGTGGTGCCAGTGCACTCTCTGGAGTCACTGATCTGCATCCCCAGTGGTGCCAATGCACTCTCTGGACCTCCGGCACTGCATCCCCAGTGGAGCCAGTGCACTCTCTGGACTCGCGGCACTGCATCCCCAGTGGTTCCCGTGCACTCTCTCGAGTCACTGCACTACATCCCCAGTTGTGCCAGTGCACTCACTGGACTCACTGTACTGCATCATCAGTGGTGCCAGTGCACTCTCTGGACTCACTGCACTGCATCCCCAGTGGTGCCAGTGCACTCTCTGGACTCACTGCACTGCATCCCCAGTGGTGCCAGTGCTATCCCTGGACTCACTGTAGTGCATCCCCAGTGGTGCCAGTGCACTCTCTGGACTCACTGCAGTGCATCCCCAGTGGTGCCAGTGCACTCTCTGGACTCACTGCAGTGCATCCCCAGTTGTGCCAGTGCACTCACTGGACTCACTGCACTGCATCCCCAGTGGTGCCAGTGCTATCCCTGGACTCCGAGCACCGCATCCCCAGTGGTGCTAGTGCACTCTCTGGACTCACTGCAGGGCATCCCCAGTGGTGCCAGTGCACTCTCTGGACTCACTGCGCTGCATCCCCAGTGCTGCCAGTGCACTCTCTGGACTCACTGCTGTGCATCACCTGTGGTGCCAGTGCACTCTCTGGACTCACTGCACCGCATCCACAGTGGTGCCAGTGCACTCTCTAGAGTCACTGCGCTGCATCCCCAGTTGTGCCAGTGCACTCTCTGGACTCACTGCAGTGCATCCCCAGTGGTGCCAGTGCACTCTCTGGACTCACTGCAGTGCATCCCCAGTGGTACCAGTGCACTCTCTGAACTAGCGTCACTGCATACCCAGTGGTGCCAGTGCACTCTCTGGACTCACTGAAGTGCATCCCCAGTGGTGCCAGTGCACTCTCTGGACTCACTGCAGTGTATCCCCAGTGGTGCCAGTGCAGTCTCTGCACTCACTGAAGTCCATCCCCAGTGGTGCCAGTGCACTCTCTGGACTCACTGCAGTGCATCCCCAGTGCTGCCAGTGCTCTCTCTGGACTCACTGCACTGCATCCACATTGGTGCCAGTGCGCTCTCTGGACTCACTGCAGTGCATCCCCAGTGGTGCCAGTACACTCTCTGGACTCACTGCACTGCATCCCCAGTGGTGCTAGTGCAATCTGTGGACTCACTGCAGTGCATCCACAGTGGTGCCAGTGCACTCTCTGGACTCACTGAAAGGCATTCTCAGTGGTGCCAGTGCACTCTCTGGACTCACTGCAGTGCATCACCAGTGGTCCAGTGCACTCTCTGGACTCACCGTACCGCATCCCCAGTGGTGCCAGTGCACTCTCTGGAGTAACTGCAGTGCATCACCAGTGGTGCCAGTGCACTCTCTGGACTCACTGCACTGCATCCCCAGTGGTGCCAGTGCACTCTCTGGACTCACTGCACTGCATCCCCAGTGGTGCCAGAGCACTCTCTGGACTCACTGCACTGCATCCCCAGTGCTGCCTGTGCACTCTCTGGACTCACTGCACTGCATCCCCAGTGGTGCCACTGCACTCTCTGGACTCACTGCACTGCATCCCCAGTGGTGCCAGTGCACTCCCTGCACTCACTGCACTGCATCCCCAGTGGTGCCAGTGCACTCACTGGACTCACTGCAGTGCATTCCCTCTGGTGCCAGTGCACTCTCTGGACTCACTGCACTGCATCCCCAGTGGTGCCAGTGCACTCTCTGGACTCACTGCAGTGCATCCCCAGTGGTGCCAGTGCACTCTCTGGACTCACTGCAGTGCATCCCCAGTGGTGCTAGTGCACTCTGGACTCACTGCAGTGCATCCCCAGTGGTGCCAGTGCACTCTCTGGACTCACTGCACTGCATCCCCAGTGGTGCCAGTGCACTCTCTGGACTCACCGCACTGCACCCTGAGTGGTGCCAGTGCACTCTCTGGACTCACTGCACCGCATCCCCAGTGGTGCCAGTGCACCCTCTAGAGTCACTGCGCTGCATCCCCAGTGGTGCCAGTGCACTCTCTGGACTTGCTCCACTGCATCCCCAGTGGTGCCAGTGCACTCTCTGGACTCACTGCACTGCATCCCCAGTGGTGCCAGTGCACTCTCTTGACTCACTGCACTGCACCCTGAGTGGTGCCAGTGCACTCTCTGGACTCACTGCACTGCATCCCCAGTGGTGCCAGTGCACTCTCTAGAGTCACTGTACTGCATCCCCAGTGGTGCCAAAGCACTCTCTGGACTCCCGCCACCGCATCCCCAGTGGTTCCAGTGCACTCTCTGCACTCACTGCACTGCATCCCGAGTGGTGCCAGTGCACTCTCTGGACTCACTGCAGTCCATCCCCAGTGGTGCCAGTGCACTCTCTGGACTCACTGCAGTGCATCCCCAGTGCTGCCAGTGCTCTCTCTGGACTCACTGCACTGCATCCACATTGGTGCCAGTGCACTCTCTGGACTCACTGCGCTGCATCCCCAGTGGTGCCAGTACACTCACTGGACTCACTGCACTGTATCCCCAGTGGTGCCAGTGCAGTCTCTGCACTCACTGAAGTCCATCCCCAGTGGTGCCAGTGCACTCTCTGGACTCACTGCAGTGCATCCCCAGTGCTGCCAGTGCTCTCTCTGGACTCACTGCACTGCATCCACATTGGTGCCAGTGCGCTCTCTGGACTCACTGCAGTGCATCCCCAGTGGTGCCAGTACACTCTCTGGACTCACTGCACTGCATCCCCAGTGGTGCTAGTGCAATCTGTGGACTCACTGCAGTGCATCCACAGTGGTGCCAGTGCACTCTCTGGACTCACTGCAGTGCATCACCAGTGGTCCAGTGCACTCTCTGGACTCACCGTACCGCATCCCCAGTGGTGCCAGTGCACTCTCTGGAGTAACTGCAGTGCATCACCAGTGGTGCCAGTGCACTCTCTGGACTCACTGCACTGCATCCCCAGTGGTGCCAGTGCACTCTCTGGACTCACTGCACTGCATCCCCAGTGGTGCCAGAGCACTCTCTGGACTCACTGCACTGCATCCCCAGTGCTGCCTGTGCACTCTCTGGACTCACTGCACTGCATCCCCAGTGGTGCCACTGCACTCTCTGGACTCACTGCACTGCATCCCCAGTGGTGCCAGTGCACTCCCTGCACTCACTGCACTGCATCCCCAGTGGTGCCAGTGCACTCACTGGACTCACTGCAGTGCATTCCCTCTGGTGCCAGTGCACTCTCTGGACTCACTGCACTGCATCCCCAGTGGTGCCAGTGCACTCTCTGGACTCACTGCAGTGCATCCCCAGTGGTGCCAGTGCACTCTCTGGACTCACTGCAGTGCATCCCCAGTGGTGCCAGTGCACTCTCTGGAATCACTGAAGTGCATCCCCCGTGGTGCCAGTGCGATCTCTGGACTCACTGCACTGCATTCCCAGTGGTGCCAGTACACACTCTGGACTCACTGCACTGCATCCCCAGTGGTGCCAGTGCACTCTCTGGACTCACTGCAGTGCATCCCCAGTTTTGCCAGTGCACTCTCTGGACTCACTGCACTGCATACCCAGTGGTGCCAGTGCACTCTCTGGACTCACTGCACTGCATCCCCAGTGGAGCCAGTGCACTCTCTGCACTCACTGCACTGCATCCCCAGTGGTGCCAGTGCACTCTGTGGACTCACTGCAGTGCATCCCCAGTGGAGCCCGTGCACTCTCTGGACTCACTGAAGTGCATCCCCAGTGGTGCCAGTGCACTCTCTGGACTCACTGCACTGCATCCCCAGTGGTGCCAGTGCACTCTGTGGACTCACTGCAGTGCATCCCCAGTGGTGCCAGTGCACTCTCTGGACTCACTGAAGTGCATTCTCAGTGGTGCCAGTGCACTCTCTGGACTCACTGCAGTGCATCCCCAGTGGTGCCAGTACACTCACTGGACTGACTGCACTGCATCCCCAGTGGTGCTAGTGCACTCTCTGGACTCACTGCACTGCATCCCCAGTGGTGCCAGAGCACTCTCTGGACTCACTGCAGTGCATCCCCAGTGGTGCCAGTGCACTCTGTGGACTCACTGTACTGCATCTCCAGTGGTGCCAGTGCACTCTGTGGGCTCACTGCTGTGCATCCCCATTGGTGCCAGTGCACTCTCTGGACTCACTGCACTGCATGCCCAGTGGTGCCAGTGCACTCTCTGGACTCACTGCACTGCATCCCCAGTGGAGCAAGTGCACTCTCTGGACTCACTGCAGTGCATCCCAAGTGGTGCCAATGCACTCTCTGGACTCACTGCAGTGCATCCCCAGTGGTGCCAGTACACTCAATGGACTCACTGCACTGCATCCCCAGTGGTGCCAGTGCAGTCTCTGCACTCACTGAATTGCATCCCCAGTGGTGCCAGTGAACTCTCTGGACTCACTGCAGTGCATCCCCAGTGGTGCCAGTGCACTCTCTGGACTCACTGAACTGCATCCCCAGTGGTGCCAGTGCACTCTCTGGACTCACTTCACTGCATCCCCAGTGCTGCCAGTGCACTCTCTGGACTCACTGCAGTGCATCCCCAGTGGTGCCAGTGCACTCTCTGGACTCACTGCAGTGCATCCCCAGTGGAGCCCGTGCACTCTCTGGACTCACTGAAGTGCATCCCCAGTGGTGCCAGTGCACTCTCTGGACTCACTGCACTGCATCGCCAGTGGTGCCAGTGCACTCTCTGGACTCACTGCAGTGCATCCCCAGTGGAGCCCGTGCACTCTCTGGACTCACTGCAGTGCATCCCCAGTGGTGCCAGTACACTCACTGGACTGACTGCACTGCATCCCCAGTGGTGCTAGTGCACTCTCTGGACTCACTGCACTGCATCGCCAGTGGTGCCAGAGCACTCTCTGGACTCACTGCAGTGCATCCCCAGTGGTGCCAGTGCACTCTCTGGACTCACTGTACTGCATCCCCAGTGGTCCAGTGCACTCTGTGGGCTCACTGCTGTGCATCCCCATTGGTGCCAGTGCACTCTCTGGACTCACTGCACTGCATCCCCAGTGGTGCCAGTGCACTCTCTGGACTCACTGCACTGCATCCCCAGTGGTGCAAGTGCACTCTCTGGACTCACTGCACTGCATCCCCAGTGGTGCCAGTGCACTCTCTGGACTCACTGCACTGCATCCCCAGTGGTGCCAGTGCACTCTCTGGACTCACTGCACTGCATCTCCACTGGTGCCAGTGCACTCTCTGGACTCACTGCACTGCATCCCCAGTGGTGCCAATGCACTCTCTGGACTCACTGCTGTGCATCCCCAGTGGTGCCAGTGCACTCTCTGGACTCACTGCACTGCATCCCCAGTGGTGCCAGTGCACTCTCTGGACTCACTGCAGTGCATCCCCAGTGGTGCCAGTGCACTCTGTGGGCTCACTGCTGTGCATCCCCATTGGTGCCAGTGCACTCTCTGGACTCACTGCACTGCATCGCCAGTGGTGCCAGTGCACTCTCTGGACTCACTGCACTGCATCCCCAGTGGTGCCAGTGCACTCTCTGGACTCACTGCACTGCATCCCCAGTGGTGCCAGTGCACTCTCTGGACTCACTGCACTGCATCCCCAGTGGTGCAAGTGCACTCTCTGGACTCACTGCAGTGCATCCCCAGTGGTGCCAATGCACTCTCTGGTCTCACTGCAGTGCATCCCCAGTGGTGCCAGTACACTCACTGGACTCACTGCACTGCATCCCCAGTGGTGCCAGTGCACTCTCTGGACTCACTGCACTGCATCTCCAATGGTGCCAGTGTACTCTCTGGACTCACTGCACTGCATCCCCAGTGGAGCCAGTGCACTCTGTGGACTCACAGAAGTGCATCCCCATTGGTGCCAGTGCACTCTCTGGACTCACTGCACTGCATCCCCAGTGGTGCCAGTGCACTCTCTGGAGTCACTGCACTGCATCTCCAATGGTGCCAGTGCACTCTCTGGACTCACTGCACTGCATCCCCAGTGGTGCCAATGCACTCTCTGGACTCACTGCTGTGCATCCCCAGTGGTGCCAGTGCACTCTCTGGACTCACTGCACTGCATCCCCAGTGGTGCCAGTGCACTCTCTGGACTCACTGCACTGCATCCCCAGTGGTGCCAGTGCACTCTGTGGACTCACTGCTGTGCATCCCCATTGGTGCCAGTGCACTCTCTGGACTCACTGCACTGCATCCCCAGTGGTGTCAGTGCACTCTCTGGACTCACTGCACTGCATCCCCAGTGGTGCAAGTGCACTCTCTGGACTCACTGCAGTGCATCCCAAGTGGTGCCAATGCACTCTCTGGACTCACTGCAGTGCATCCCCAGGGGTGCCAGTACACTCACTGGACTCACTGCACTGCATCCCCAGTGGTGCCAGTGCACTCTCTGCACTCACTGAAGTGCAGCCCCATTGGTGCCAGTGAACTATCTGGACTCACTGCAGTGCATCCCCAGTGGTGCCAGTGCACTCTCTGGACTCACTGCACTGCATCCCCAGTGGTGCCAGTGCACTCTCTGGACTCACTGCACTGCATCCCCAGTGGTGCCAGTGCACTCTCTGGACTCACTGCACTGCATCTCCAATGGTGCCAGTGCACTCTCTGGACTCACTGCACTGCATCCCCAGTGGTGCCAATGCACTCTCTGGACTCACTGTTGTGCATCCCCAGTGGTGCCAGTGCACTCTCTGGACTCACTGTACTGCATCCCCAGTGGTGCCAGTGCACTCTCTGGACTCACTACACTGCATCCCCATTGGTGCCAGTGCACTCTCTGGACTCACTGCACTGCATCCCCAGTGGTGCCAGTGCACTCTCTGGACTTGCTCCACTGCATCCCCAGTGGTGCCAGTGCACTCTCAGGACTCACTGCACTGCATCCCCAGTGTTGCCAGTGCACTCTCTGGACTCACTGCAATGCATACTCAGTGGAGCCCGTGCACTCTCTGGACTCACTGCACAGCATCCCCAGTGGTGCCAGTGCACTCTCTGGACTCACTGCACTGCATCCCCAGTGGTGCCAGTGCACTCTCTGGACTCACTGCACTGCATCCCCAGTGGTGACAGTGCACTCTCTGGACTCACTGCACTGCATCTCCAATGGTGCCAGTGCACTCTCTGGACTCACTGCACTGCATCCCCAGTGGTGCCAATGCACTCTCTGGACTCACTGTTGTGCATCCCCAGTGGTGCCAGTGCACTCTCTGGACTCACTGTACTGCATCCCCAGTGGTGCCAGTGCACTCTCTGGACTCACTACACTGCATCCCCATTGGTGCCAGTGCACTCTCTGGACTCACTGCACTGCATCCCCAGTGGTGCCAGTGCACTCTCTGGACTTGCTCCACTGCATCCCCAGTGGTGCCAGTGCACTCTCAGGACTCACTGCACTGCATCCCCAGTGTTGCCAGTGCACTCTCTGGACTCACTGCAATGCATACTCAGTGGAGCCCGTGCACTCTCTGGACTCACTGCACAGCATCCCCAGTGGTGCCAGTGCACTCTCTGGACTCACTGCAGTGCATCCCCAGTGGTGCCAGTGCACTCTTTGGACTCACTGAAGTGCATTCTCAGTGGTGCAAGTGCACTCTCTGGACTCACTGCACTGCATCCCCAGTGGTGCCAGTGCGCTCTCTGGACTCACTGAAGTGCATCCCCAGTGGTGCCAGTACACTCTCTGGACTCACTGAAGGGCATTCTCAGTGGTGCCAGTGCACTCTCTGGACTCACTGCAGTGCATCCCCAGTGGTGCCAGTGCACTCTCTGGACTCACCGCACCGCATACCCAGTGGTGCCAGTGCACACTCTGGACTCACTGCACTGCATCCCCAGTGGTGCCAGTGCACTCTCTGGACTCACTGCAGTGCATCCCCAGTTTTGCCAGTGCACTCTCTGGACTCACTGCACTGCATACCCAGTGGTGCCAGTGCACTCTCTGGACTCACTGCACTGCATCCCCAGTGGAGCCAGTGCACTCTCTGGACTCACTGCACTGCATCCCCAGTGGTGCCAGTGCACTCTGTGGACTCACTGCAGTGCATCCCCAGTGGAGCCCGTGGACTCTCTGGACTCACTGAAGTGCATCCCCAGTGGTGCCAGTGCACTCTCTTGACTCACTGCACTGCATCCCCAGTGGTGCCAGTGCACTCTGTGGACTCACTGCTGTGCATCCCCAGTGGTGCCAGTGCACTCTCTGGACTCACTGAAGTGCATTCTCAGTGGTGCCAGTGCACTCTCTGGACTCACTGCAGTGCATCCCCAGTGGTGCCAGTACACTCACTGGACTGACTGCACTGCATCCCCAGTGTTGCTAGTGCACTCTCTGGACTCACTGCACTGCATCCCCAGTGGTGCCAGAGCACTCTCTGGACTCACTGCAGTGCATCCCCAGTGGTGCCAGTGCACTCTGTGGACTCACTGTACTGCATCCCCAGTGGTGCCAGTGCACTCTGTGGGCTCACTGCTGTGCATCCCCATTGGTGCCAGTGCACTCTCTGGACTCACTGCACTGCATCCCCAGTGGTGCCATTGCACTCTCTGGACTCACTGCAGTGCATCCCCAGTGGAGCCCGTGCACTCTCTGGACTCACTGAAGTGCATCCCCAGTGGTGCCAGTGCACTCTCTGGACTCACTGCACTGCATCCCCAGTGGTGCCAGTGCACTCTGTGGACTCACTGCAGTGCATCCCCAGTGGTGCCAGTGCACTCTCTGGACTCACTGAAGTGCATTCTCAGTGGTGCCAGTGCACTCTCTGGACTCACTGCACTGCATCCCCAGTGGTGCCAGTACACTCACTGGACTGACTGCACTGCATCCCCAGTGGTGCTAGTGCACTCTCTGGACTCACTGCACTGCATCGCCAGTGGTGCCAGAGCACTCTCTGGACTCACTGCAGTGCATCCCCAGTGGTGCCAGTGCACTCTGTGGGCTCACTGCTGTGCATCCCCATTGGTGCCAGTGCACTCTCTGGACTCACTGCACTGCATCCCCAGTGGTGCCAGTGCACTCTCTGGACTCACTGCACTGCATCCCCAGTGGTGCAAGTGCACTCTCTGGACTCACTGCAGTGCATCCCAAGTGGTGCCAATGCACTCTCTGGACTCACTGCAGTGCATCCCCAGTGGTGCCAGTACACTCACTGGACTCACTGCACTGCATCCCCAGTGGTGCCAGTGCAGTCTCTGCACTCACTGAATTGCATCCCCAGTGGTGCCAGTGCAGTCTCTGCACTCACTGAAGTGCATCCCCAGTGGTGCCAGTGAACTCTCTGGACTCACTGCAGTGCATCCCCAGTGGTGCCAGTGCACTCTCTGGACTCACTGCACTGCATCCCCAGTGGTGCCAGTGCACTCTCTGGACTCACTGCACTGCATCCCCAGTGGTGCCAGTGCACTCTCTGGACTCACTGCACTGCATCTCCAATGGTGCCAGTGCACTCTCTGGACTCACTGCACTGCATCCCCAGTGGAGCCAGTGCACTCTGTGGACTCACTGAAGTGCATCCCCATTGGTGCCAGTGCACTCTCTGGACTCACTGCACTGCATCTCCAATGGTGCCAGTGCACTCTCTGGACTCACTGCACTGCATCCCCAGTGGTGCCAATGCACTCTCTGGACTCACTGCTGTGCATCCCCAGTGGTGCCAGTGCACTCTTTGGACTCACTGCACTGCATCTCCAATGGTGCCAATGCACTCTCTGGACTCACTGTACTGCATCCCCAGTGGTGCCAGTGCACTCTCTTGACTCACTGCACTGCATCCCCAGTGGTGCCAGTGCACTCACTGGATTCACTGCACTGCATCCCCAGTGGTGCTAGTGCACTCTCTGGACTCACTGAAGTGCATTCTCAGTGGTGCCAGTGCACTCTCTGGACTCACTGCACTGCATCCCCAGTGGTGCCAGTGCACTCTCAAGACTCACTGCACTGCATCCCCAGTGGTGCCAGTGCACTCTCTGGACTCACTGCACTGCATCCCCAGTGGTGCCAGTGCACTCTCTGGACTCACTGCAGTGCATCCCCAGTGGTGCCAGTGCACTCTCTGGACTCACTGCACTGCATCCCCAGTGGTACCAGTGCACTCTGTGGACTCACTGCAGTGCATCCCCAGTGCTGCCAGTGCACTCTCTGGACTCACTGCACTGCATCCCCAGTGGTGCCAATGCACTCTCTGGACTCACTGCACTGCATCCCCAGTGGTGCCAGTGCACTCTCTAGACTCATTGCACTGCATCCCAAGTGGTGCCAGTGCACTCTCTGGAGTCAATGCACTACATCCCCAGTGGTGCCAGTGCACTCACTGGACTCACTGTACTGCATCATCAGTGGTGCCAGTGCACTCTCTGGACTCACTGCAGTGCATCCCCAGTGGTGCCAGTGCACTCTCTGGACTCACTGCACTGCATCCCCAGTGGTGCCAGTGCACTCACTGGACTCACTATACTGCATCACCAGTGGTGCCAGTGCACTCTCTGGACTCACTGCACTGCATCCCCAGTGTTGCCAGTGCATTCACTGGACTCACTGTACTGCATCTCCAGTGGTGCCAGTGCACTCACTGGGCTCACTTCACTGCATCCCCAGTGGTGCCAGTGCACTCTATGGACTCACTGCAGTGCATCCCCACTGGTGCCAGTGGACTCACTGGATTCACTGCACTACATTCCCAGTGGTGCTAGTTCACTCTCTGGACTCACTGCACTGCATCCCCAGTGGTGCCAGTGCGCTCTCTGGACTCACTGAAGTGCATTCTCAGTGGTGCCAGTGCACTCTCTGGACTCACTGCAGTGCATCCCCAGTGGTGCCAGTACACTCTCTGGATTCACTGCACTGCATCCCCAGTGGTGCTAGTGCAATCTGTGGACTCACTGCACTGCATCCACAGTGGTGCCAGTGCACTCTCTGGACTCACTGAAAGGCATTCTCAGTGGTGCCAGTGCACTCTCTGGACTCACTGCAGTGCATCACCAGTGGTCCAGTGCACTCTCTGGACTCACCGTACCGCATCCCCAGTGGTGCCAGTGCACTCTCTGGAGTAACTGCAGTGCATCACCAGTGGTGCCAGTGCACTCTCTGGACTCACTGCACTGCATCCCCAGTGGTGCCAGTGCACTCTCTGGACTCACTGCACTGCATCCCCAGTGGTGCCAGAGCACTCTCTGGACTCACTGCACTGCATCCCCAGTGCTGCCTGTGCACTCTCTGGACTCACTGCACTGCATCCCCAGTGGTGCCACTGCACTCTCTGGACTCACTGCACTGCATCCCCAGTGGTGCCAGTGCACTCCCTGCACTCACTGCACTGCATCCCCAGTGGTGCCAGTGCACTCACTGGACTCACTGCAGTGCATTCCCTCTGGTGCCAGTGCACTCTCTGGACTCACTGCACTGCATCCCCAGTGGTGCCAGTGCACTCTCTGGACTCACTGCACTGCATCCCCAGTGGTGCCATTGCACTCTCTGGACTCACTGCACTGCATCCCCAGTGGTGCCAGTGCACTCTCTGGACTCACTGAAGTGCATCCCCCGTGGTGCCAGTGCGATCTCTGGACTCACTGCACTGCATTCCCAGTGGTGCCAGTGCACACTCTGGACTCACTGCAGTGCATCCCCAGTTTTGCCAGTGCACTCTCTGGACTCACTGCACTGCATACCCAGTGGTGCCAGTGCACTCTCTGGACTCACTGCACTGCATCCCCAGTGGAGCCAGTGCACTCTCTGGACTCACTGCACTGCATCCCCAGTGGTGCCAGTGCACTCTGTGGACTCACTGCAGTGCATCCCCAGTGGAGCCCGTGCACTCTCTGGACTCACTGAAGTGCATCCCCAGTGGTGCCAGTGCACTCTCTGGACTCACTGCACTGCATCCCCAGTGGTGCCAGTGCACTCTGTGGACTCACTGCTGTGCATCCCCAGTGGTGCCAGTGCACTCTCTGGACTCACTGAAGTGCATTCTCAGTGGTGTCAGTGCACTCTCTGGACTCACTGCAGTGCATCCCCAGTGGTGCCAGTACACTCACTGGACTGACTGCACTGCATCCCCAGTGGTGCTAGTGCACTCTCTGGACTCACTGCACTGCATCCCCAGTGGTGCCAGAGCACTCTCTGGACTCACTGCAGTGCATCCCCAGTGGTGCCAGTGCACTCTGTGGACTCACTGTACTGCATCTCCAGTGGTGCCAGTGCACTCTGTGGGCTCACTGCTGTGCATCCCCATTGGTGCCAGTGCACTCTCTGGACTCACTGCACTGCATGCCCAGTGGTGCCAGTGCACTCTCTGGACTCACTTCACTGCATCCCCAGTGCTGCCAGTGCACTCTCTGGACTCACTGCAGTGCATCCCAAGTGGTGCCAATGCACTCTCTGGACTCACTGCAGTGCATCCCCAGTGGTGCCAGTACACTCACTGAACTCACTGCACTGCCTCCCCAGTGGTGCCAGTGCAGTCTCTGCACTCACTGAATTGCATCCCCAGTGGTGCCAGTGCACTCTCTGGACTCACTGAACTGCATCCCCAGTGGTGCCAGTGCACTCTCTGGACTCACTTCACTGCATCCCCAGTGCTGCCAGTGCACTCTCTGGACTCACTGCAGTGCATCCCCAGTGGTGCCAGTGCACTCTCTGGACTCACTGCACTGCATCCCCAGTGGTGCCAGTGCACTCTGTGGACTCACTGCAGTGCATCCCCAGTGGTGCCAGTGCACTCTCTGGACTCACTGCAGTGCATCCCCAGTGGTGCCAGTGCACTCTGTGGGCTCACTGCTGTGCATCCCCATTGGTGCCAGTGCACTCTCTGGACTCACTGCACTGCATCGCCAGTGGTGCCAGTGCACTCTCTGGACTCACTGCACTGCATCCCCAGTGGTGCCAGTGCACTCTCTGGACTCACTGCACTGCATCCCCAGTGGTGCCAGTGCACTCTCTGGACTCACTGCACTGCATCCCCAGTGGTGCAAGTGCACTCTCTGGACTCACTGCAGTGCATCCCCAGTGGTGCCAATGCACTCTCTGGTCTCACTGCAGTGCATCCCCAGTGGTGCCAGTACACTCACTGGACTCACTGCACTGCATCCCCAGTGGTGCCAGTGCACTCTCTGGACTCACTGCACTGCATCTCCAATGGTGCCAGTGTACTCTCTGGACTCACTGCACTGCATCCCCAGTGGAGCCAGTGCACTCTGTGGACTCACAGAAGTGCATCCCCATTGGTGCCAGTGCACTCTCTGGACTCACTGCACTGCATCCCCAGTGGTGCCAGTGCACTCTCTGGAGTCACTGCACTGCATCTCCAATGGTGCCAGTGCACTCTCTGGACTCACTGCACTGCATCCCCAGTGGTGCCAATGCACTCTCTGGACTCACTGCTGTGCATCCCCAGTGGTGCCAGTGCACTCTCTGGACTCACTGCAGTGCATCCCCAGTGGTGCCAGTGCACTCTGTGGGCTCACTGCTGTGCATCCCCATTGGTGCCAGTGCACTCTCTGGACTCACTGCACTGCATCGCCAGTGGTGCCAGTGCACTCTCTGGACTCACTGCACTGCATCCCCAGTGGTGCCAGTGCACTCTCTGGACTCACTGCACTGCATCCCCAGTGGTGCCAGTGCACTCTCTGGACTCACTGCACTGCATCCCCAGTGGTGCAAGTGCACTCTCTGGACTCACTGCAGTGCATCCCCAGTGGTGCCAATGCACTCTCTGGTCTCACTGCAGTGCATCCCCAGTGGTGCCAGTACACTCACTGGACTCACTGCACTGCATCCCCAGTGGTGCCAGTGCACTCTCTGGACTCACTGCACTGCATCTCCAATGGTGCCAGTGTACTCTCTGGACTCACTGCACTGCATCCCCAGTGGAGCCAGTGCACTCTGTGGACTCACAGAAGTGCATCCCCATTGGTGCCAGTGCACTCTCTGGACTCACTGCACTGCATCCCCAGTGGTGCCAGTGCACTCTCTGGAGTCACTGCACTGCATCTCCAATGGTGCCAGTGCACTCTCTGGACTCACTGCACTGCATCCCCAGTGGTGCCAATGCACTCTCTGGACTCACTGCTGTGCATCCCCAGTGGTGCCAGTGCACTCTCTGGACTCACTGCACTGCATCCCCAGTGGTGCCAGTGCACTCTCTGGACTCACTGCACTGCATCCCCAGTGGTGCCAGTGCACTCTGTGGACTCACTGCTGTGCATCCCCATTGGTGCCAGTGCACTCTCTGGACTCACTGCACTGCATCCCCAGTGGTGTCAGTGCACTCTCTGGACTCACTGCACTGCATCCCCAGTGGTGCAAGTGCACTCTCTGGACTCACTGCAGTGCATCCCAAGTGGTGCCAATGCACTCTCTGGACTCACTGCAGTGCATCCCCAGGGGTGCCAGTACACTCACTGGACTCACTGCACTGCATCCCCAGTGGTGCCAGTGCACTCTCTGCACTCACTGAAGTGCAGCCCCATTGGTGCCAGTGAACTATCTGGACTCACTGCAGTGCATCCCCAGTGGTGCCAGTGCACTCTCTGGACTCACTGCACTGCATTCTCAGTGGTGCCAGTGCACTCTCTGGACTCACTGCACTGCATCCCCAGTGGTGCCAGTGCACTCTCTGGACTCACTGCACTGCATCTCCAATGGTGCCAGTGCACTCTCTGGACTCACTGCACTGCATCCCCAGTGGTGCCAATGCACTCTCTGGACTCACTGTTGTGCATCCCCAGTGGTGCCAGTGCACTCTCTGGACTCACTGTACTGCATCCCCAGTGGTGCCAGTGCACTCTCTGGACTCACTACACTGCATCCCCATTGGTGCCAGTGCACTCTCTGGACTCACTGCACTGCATCCCCAGTGGTGCCAGTGCACTCTCTGGACTTGCTCCACTGCATCCCCAGTGGTGCCAGTGCACTCTCAGGACTCACTGCACTGCATCCCCAGTGTTGCCAGTGCACTCTCTGGACTCACTGCAATGCATACTCAGTGGAGCCCGTGCACTCTCTGGACTCACTGCACAGCATCCCCAGTGGTGCCAGTGCACTCTCTGGACTCACTGCACTGCATCCCCAGTGGTGCCAGTGCACTCTCTGGACTCACTGCACTGCATCCCCAGTGGTGACAGTGCACTCTCTGGACTCACTGCACTGCATCTCCAATGGTGCCAGTGCACTCTCTGGACTCACTGCACTGCATCCCCAGTGGTGCCAATGCACTCTCTGGACTCACTGTTGTGCATCCCCAGTGGTGCCAGTGCACTCTCTGGACTCACTGTACTGCATCCCCAGTTGTGCCAGTGCACTCTCTGGACTCACTACACTGCATCCCCATTGGTGCCAGTGCACTCTCTGGACTCACTGCACTGCATCCCCAGTGGTGCCAGTGCACTCTCTGGACTTGCTCCACTGCATCCCCAGTGGTGCCAGTGCACTCTCAGGACTCACTGCACTGCATCCCCAGTGTTGCCAGTGCACTCTCTGGACTCACTGCAATGCATACTCAGTGGAGCCCGTGCACTCTCTGGACTCACTGCACAGCATCCCCAGTGGTGCCAGTGCACTCTCTGGACTCACTGCAGTGCATCCCCAGTGGTGCCAGTGCACTCTTTGGACTCACTGAAGTGCATTCTCAGTGGTGCAAGTGCACTCTCTGGACTCACTGCACTGCATCCCCAGTGGTGCCAATGCACTCTCTGGACTCACTGCAGTGCATCCCCAGGGGTGCCAGTACACTCACTGGACTCACTGCACTGCATCCCCAGTGGTGCCAGTGCACTCTCTGCACTCACTGAAGTGCAGCCCCATTGGTGCCAGTGAACTATCTGGACTCACTGCAGTGCATCCCCAGTGGTGCCAGTGCACTCTCTGGACTCACTGCACTGCATCCCCAGTGGTGCCAGTGCACTCTCTGGACTCACTGCACTGCATCCCCAGTGGTGCCAGTGCACTCTCTGGACTCACTGCACTGCATCTCCAATGGTGCCAGTGCACTCTCTGGACTCACTGCACTGCATCCCCAGTGGTGCCAATGCACTCTCTGGACTCACTGTTGTGCATCCCCAGTGGTGCCAGTGCACTCTCTGGACTCACTGTACTGCATCCCCAGTGGTGCCAGTGCACTCTCTGGACTCACTACACTGCATCCCCATTGGTGCCAGTGCACTCTCTGGACTCACTGCACTGCATCCCCAGTGGTGCCAGTGCACTCTCTGGACTTGCTCCACTGCATCCCCAGTGGTGCCAGTGCACTCTCAGGACTCACTGCACTGCATCCCCAGTGTTGCCAGTGCACTCTCTGGACTCACTGCAATGCATACTCAGTGGAGCCCGTGCACTCTCTGGACTCACTGCACAGCATCCCCAGTGGTGCCAGTGCACTCTCTGGACTCACTGCACTGCATCCCCAGTGGTGCCAGTGCACTCTCTGGACTCACTGCACTGCATCCCCAGTGGTGACAGTGCACTCTCTGGACTCACTGCACTGCATCTCCAATGGTGCCAGTGCACTCTCTGGACTCACTGCACTGCATCCCCAGTGGTGCCAATGCACTCTCTGGACTCACTGTTGTGCATCCCCAGTGGTGCCAGTGCACTCTCTGGACTCACTGTACTGCATCCCCAGTTGTGCCAGTGCACTCTCTGGACTCACTACACTGCATCCCCATTGGTGCCAGTGCACTCTCTGGACTCACTGCACTGCATCCCCAGTGGTGCCAGTGCACTCTCTGGACTTGCTCCACTGCATCCCCAGTGGTGCCAGTGCACTCTCAGGACTCACTGCACTGCATCCCCAGTGTTGCCAGTGCACTCTCTGGACTCACTGCAATGCATACTCAGTGGAGCCCGTGCACTCTCTGGACTCACTGCACAGCATCCCCAGTGGTGCCAGTGCACTCTCTGGACTCACTGCAGTGCATCCCCAGTGGTGCCAGTGCACTCTTTGGACTCACTGAAGTGCATTCTCAGTGGTGCAAGTGCACTCTCTGGACTCACTGCACTGCATCCCCAGTGGTGCCAGTGCGCTCTCTGGACTCACTGAAGTGCATCCCCAGTGGTGCCAGTACACTCTCTGGACTCACTGAAGGGCATTCTCAGTGGTGCCAGTGCACTCTCTGGACTCACTGCAGTGCATCCCCAGTGGTGCCAGTGCACTCTCTGGACTCACCGCACCGCATACCCAGTGGTGCCAGTGCACACTCTGGACTCACTGCACTGCATCCCCAGTGGTGCCAGTGCACTCTCTGGACTCACTGCAGTGCATCCCCAGTTTTGCCAGTGCACTCTCTGGACTCACTGCACTGCATACCCAGTGGTGCCAGTGCACTCTCTGGACTCACTGCACTGCATCCCCAGTGGAGCCAGTGCACTCTCTGGACTCACTGCACTGCATCCCCAGTAGTGCTAGTGCACTCTGTGGACTCACTGCAGTGCATCCCCAGTGGAGCCCGTGGACTCTCTGGACTCACTGAAGTGCATCCCCAGTGGTGCCAGTGCACTCTCTGGACTCACTGCACTGCATCCCCAGTGGTGCCAGTGCACTCTGTGGACTCACTGCTGTGCATCCCCAGTGGTGCCAGTGCACTCTCTGGACTCACTGAAGTGCATTCTCAGTGGTGCCAGTGCACTCTCTGGACTCACTGCAGTGCATCCCCAGTGGTGCCAGTACACTCACTGGACTGACTGCACTGCATCCCCAGTGTTGCTAGTGCACTCTCTGGACTCACTGCACTGCATCCCCAGTGGTGCCAGAGCACTCTCTGGACTCACTGCAGTGCATCCCCAGTGGTGCCAGTGCACTCTGTGGACTCACTGTACTGCATCCCCAGTGGTGCCAGTGCACTCTGTGGGCTCACTGCTGTGCATCCCCATTGGTGCCAGTGCACTCTCTGGACTCACTGCACTGCATCCCCAGTGGTGCCATTGCACTCTCTGGACTCACTGCAGTGCATCCCCAGTGGAGCCCGTGCACTCTCTGGACTCACTGAAGTGCATCCCCAGTGGTGCCAGTGCACTCTCTGGACTCACTGCACTGCATCCCCAGTGGTGCCAGTGCACTCTGTGGACTCACTGCAGTGCATCCCCAGTGGTGCCAGTGCACTCTCTGGACTCACTGAAGTGCATTCTCAGTGGTGCCAGTGCACTCTCTGGACTCACTGCACTGCATCCCCAGTGGTGCCAGTACACTCACTGGACTGACTGCACTGCATCCCCAGTGGTGCTAGTGCACTCTCTGGACTCACTGCACTGCATCGCCAGTGGTGCCAGAGCACTCTCTGGACTCACTGCAGTGCATCCCCAGTGGTGCCAGTGCACTCTGTGGGCTCACTGCTGTGCATCCCCATTGGTGCCAGTGCACTCTCTGGACTCACTGCACTGCATCCCCAGTGGTGCCAGTGCACTCTCTGGACTCACTGCACTGCATCCCCAGTGGTGCAAGTGCACTCTCTGGACTCACTGCAGTGCATCCCAAGTGGTGCCAATGCACTCTCTGGACTCACTGCAGTGCATCCCCAGTGGTGCCAGTACACTCACTGGACTCACTGCACTGCATCCCCAGTGGTGCCAGTGCAGTCTCTGCACTCACTGAATTGCATCCCCAGTGGTGCCAGTGCAGTCTCTGCACTCACTGAAGTGCATCCCCAGTGGTGCCAGTGAACTCTCTGGACTCACTGCAGTGCATCCCCAGTGGTGCCAGTGCACTCTCTGGACTCACTGCACTGCATCCCCAGTGGTGCCAGTGCACTCTCTGGACTCACTGCACTGCATCCCCAGTGGTGCCAGTGCACTCTCTGGACTCACTGCACTGCATCTCCAATGGTGCCAGTGCACTCTCTGGACTCACTGCACTGCATCCCCAGTGGAGCCAGTGCACTCTGTGGACTCACTGAAGTGCATCCCCATTGGTGCCAGTGCACTCTCTGGACTCACTGCACTGCATCTCCAATGGTGCCAGTGCACTCTCTGGACTCACTGCACTGCATCCCCAGTGGTGCCAATGCACTCTCTGGACTCACTGCTGTGCATCCCCAGTGGTGCCAGTGCACTCTTTGGACTCACTGCACTGCATCTCCAATGGTGCCAATGCACTCTCTGGACTCACTGTACTGCAACCCCAGTGGTGCCAGTGCACTCTCTTGACTCACTGCACTGCATCCCCAGTGGTGCCAGTGCACTCACTGGATTCACTGCACTGCATCCCCAGTGGTGCTAGTGCACTCTCTGGACTCACTGAAGTGCATTCTCAGTGGTGCCAGTGCACTCTCTGGACTCACTGCACTGCATCCCCAGTGGTGCCAGTGCACTCTCAAGACTCACTGCACTGCATCCCCAGTGGTGCCAGTGCACTCTCTGGACTCACTGCACTGCATCCCCAGTGGTGCCAGTGCACTCTCTGGACTCACTGCAGTGCATCCCCAGTGGTGCCAGTGCACTCTCTGGACTCACTGCACTGCATCCCCAGTGGTACCAGTGCACTCTGTGGACTCACTGCAGTGCATCCCCAGTGCTGCCAGTGCACTCTCTGGACTCACTGCACTGCATCCCCAGTGGTGCAAATGCACTCTCTGGACTCACTGCACTGCATCCCCAGTGGTGCCAGTGCACTCTCTAGACTCATTGCACTGCATCCCAAGTGGTGCCAGTGCACTCTCTGGAGTCAATGCACTACATCCCCAGTGGTGCCAGTGCACTCACTGGACTCACTGTACTGCATCATCAGTGGTGCCAGTGCACTCTCTGGACTCACTGCAGTGCATCCCCAGTGGTGCCAGTGCACTCTCTGGACTCACTGCACTGCATCCCCAGTGGTGCCAGTGCACTCACTGGACTCACTATACTGCATCACCAGTGGTGCCAGTGCACTCTCTGGACTCACTGCACTGCATCCCCAGTGTTGCCAGTGCATTCACTGGACTCACTGTACTGCATCTCCAGTGGTGCCAGTGCACTCACTGGGCTCACTTCACTGCATCCCCAGTGGTGCCAGTGCACTCTATGGACTCACTGCAGTGCATCCCCACTGGTGCCAGTGGACTCACTGGATTCACTGCACTACATTCCCAGTGGTGCTAGTTCACTCTCTGGACTCACTGCACTGCATCCCCAGTGGTGCCAGTGCGCTCTCTGGACTCACTGAAGTGCATTCTCAGTGGTGCCAGTGCACTCTCTGGACTCACTGCAGTGCATCCCCAGTGGTGCCAGTACACTCTCTGGACTCACTGCACTGCATCCCCAGTGGTGCTAGTGCAATCTGTGGACTCACTGCAGTGCATCCACAGTGGTGCCAGTGCACTCTCTGGACTCACTGAAAGGCATTCTCAGTGGTGCCAGTGCACTCTCTGGACTCACTGCAGTGCATCACCAGTGGTCCAGTGCACTCTCTGGACTCACCGTACCGCATCCCCAGTGGTGCCAGTGCACTCTCTGGAGTAACTGCAGTGCATCACCAGTGGTGCCAGTGCACTCTCTGGACTCACTGCACTGCATCCCCAGTGGTGCCAGTGCACTCTCTGGACTCACTGCACTGCATCCCCAGTGGTGCCAGAGCACTCTCTGGACTCACTGCACTGCATCCCCAGTGCTGCCTGTGCACTCTCTGGACTCACTGCACTGCATCCCCAGTGGTGCCACTGCACTCTCTGGACTCACTGCACTGCATCCCCAGTGGTGCCAGTGCACTCCCTGCACTCACTGCACTGCATCCCCAGTGGTGCCAGTGCACTCACTGGACTCACTGCAGTGCATTCCCTCTGGTGCCAGTGCACTCTCTGGACTCACTGCACTGCATCCCCAGTGGTGCCAGTGCACTCTCTGGACTCACTGCACTGCATCCCCAGTGGTGCCATTGCACTCTCTGGACTCACTGCAGTGCATCCCCAGTGGTGCCAGTGCACTCTCTGGACTCACTGAAGTGCATCCCCCGTGGTGCCAGTGCGATCTCTGGACTCACTGCACTGCATTCCCAGTGGTGCCAGTGCACACTCTGGACTCACTGCAGTGCATCCCCAGTTTTGCCAGTGCACTCTCTGGACTCACTGCACTGCATACCCAGTGGTGCCAGTGCACTCTCTGGACTCACTGCACTGCATCCCCAGTGGTGCCAGTGCACTCTCTGGACTCACTGCAGTGCATCCCCAGTGGTGCCAGTGCACTCTCTGGACTCACTGCACTGCATCCCCAGTGGTACCAGTGCACTCTGTGGACTCACTGCAGTGCATCCCCAGTGCTGCCAGTGCACTCTCTGGACTCACTGCACTGCATCCCCAGTGGTGCCAATGCACTCTCTGGACTCACTGCACTGCATCCCCAGTGGTGCCAGTGCACTCTCTAGACTCATTGCACTGCATCCCAAGTGGTGCCAGTGCACTCTCTGGAGTCAATGCACTACATCCCCAGTGGTGCCAGTGCACTCACTGGACTCACTGTACTGCATCATCAGTGGTGCCAGTGCACTCTCTGGACTCACTGCAGTGCATCCCCAGTGGTGCCAGTGCACTCTCTGGACTCACTGCACTGCATCCCCAGTGGTGCCAGTGCACTCACTGGACTCACTATACTGCATCACCAGTGGTGCCAGTGCACTCTCTGGACTCACTGCACTGCATCCCCAGTGTTGCCAGTGCATTCACTGGACTCACTGTACTGCATCTCCAGTGGTGCCAGTGCACTCACTGGGCTCACTTCACTGCATCCCCAGTGGTGCCAGTGCACTCTATGGACTCACTGCAGTGCATCCCCACTGGTGCCAGTGGACTCACTGGATTCACTGCACTACATTCCCAGTGGTGCTAGTTCACTCTCTGGACTCACTGCACTGCATCCCCAGTGGTGCCAGTGCGCTCTCTGGACTCACTGAAGTGCATTCTCAGTGGTGCCAGTGCACTCTCTGGACTCACTGCAGTGCATCCCCAGTGGTGCCAGTACACTCTCTGGACTCACTGCACTGCATCCCCAGTGGTGCTAGTGCAATCTGTGGACTCACTGCAGTGCATCCACAGTGGTGCCAGTGCACTCTCTGGACTCACTGAAAGGCATTCTCAGTGGTGCCAGTGCACTCTCTGGACTCACTGCAGTGCATCACCAGTGGTCCAGTGCACTCTCTGGACTCACCGTACCGCATCCCCAGTGGTGCCAGTGCACTCTCTGGAGTAACTGCAGTGCATCACCAGTGGTGCCAGTGCACTCTCTGGACTCACTGCACTGCATCCCCAGTGGTGCCAGTGCACTCTCTGGACTCACTGCACTGCATCCCCAGTGGTGCCAGAGCACTCTCTGGACTCACTGCACTGCATCCCCAGTGCTGCCTGTGCACTCTCTGGACTCACTGCACTGCATCCCCAGTGGTGCCACTGCACTCTCTGGACTCACTGCACTGCATCCCCAGTGGTGCCAGTGCACTCCCTGCACTCACTGCACTGCATCCCCAGTGGTGCCAGTGCACTCACTGGACTCACTGCAGTGCATTCCCTCTGGTGCCAGTGCACTCTCTGGACTCACTGCACTGCATCCCAGGTGGTGCCAGTGCACTCTCTGGACTCACTGCACTGCATCCCCAGTGGTGCCATTGCACTCTCTGGACTCACTGCAGTGCATCCCCAGTGGTGCCAGTGCACTCTCTGGACTCACTGAAGTGCATCCCCCGTGGTGCCAGTGCGATCTCTGGACTCACTGCACTGCATTCCCAGTGGTGCCAGTGCACACTCTGGACTCACTGCAGTGCATCCCCAGTTTTGCCAGTGCACTCTCTGGACTCACTGCACTGCATACCCAGTGGTGCCAGTGCACTCTCTGGACTCACTGCACTGCATCCCCAGTGGAGCCAGTGCACTCTCTGGACTCACTGCACTGCATCCCCAGTGGTGCCAGTGCACTCTGTGGACTCACTGCAGTGCATCCCCAGTGGAGCCCGTGCACTCTCTGGACTCACTGAAGTGCATCCCCAGTGGTGCCAGTGCACTCTCTGGACTCACTGCACTGCATCCCCAGTGGTGCCAGTGCACTCTGTGGACTCACTGCTGTGCATCCCCAGTGGTGCCAGTGCACTCTCTGGACTCACTGAAGTGCATTCTCAGTGGTGTCAGTGCACTCTCTGGACTCACTGCAGTGCATCCCCAGTGGTGCCAGTACACTCACTGGACTGACTGCACTGCATCCCCAGTGGTGCTAGTGCACTCTCTGGACTCACTGCACTGCATCCCCAGTGGTGCCAGAGCACTCTCTGGACTCACTGCAGTGCATCCCCAGTGGTGCCAGTGCACTCTGTGGACTCACTGTACTGCATCTCCAGTGGTGCCAGTGCACTCTGTGGGCTCACTGCTGTGCATCCCCATTGGTGCCAGTGCACTCTCTGGACTCACTGCACTGCATGCCCAGTGGTGCCAGTGCACTCTCTGGACTCACTTCACTGCATCCCCAGTGCTGCCAGTGCACTCTCTGGACTCACTGCAGTGCATCCCCAGTGGTGCCAATGCACTCTCTGGACTCACTGCAGTGCATCCCCAGTGGTGCCAGTACACTCACTGAACTCACTGCACTGCATCCCCAGTGGTGCCAGTGCAGTCTCTGCACTCACTGAATTGCATCCCCAGTGGTGCCAGTGCACTCTCTGGACTCACTGAACTGCATCCCCAGTGGTGCCAGTGCACTCTCTGGACTCACTTCACTGCATCCCCAGTGCTGCCAGTGCACTCTCTGGACTCACTGCAGTGCATCCCCAGTGGTGCCAGTGCACTCTCTGGACTCACTGCACTGCATCCCCAGTGGTGCCAGTGCACTCTGTGGACTCACTGCAGTGCATCCCCAGTGGTGCCAGTGCACTCTCTGGACTCACTGCAGTGCATCCCCAGTGGTGCCAGTACACTCACTGGACTGACTGCACTGCATCCCCAGTGGTGCTAGTGCACTCTCTGGACTCACTGCACTGCATCGCCAGTGGTGCCAGAGCACTCTCTGGACTCACTGCAGTGCATCCCCAGTGGTGCCAGTGCACTCTCTGGACTCACTGTACTGCATCCCCAGTGGTGCCAGTGCACTCTGTGGGCTCACTGCTGTGCATCCCCATTGGTGCCAGTGCACTCTCTGGACTCACTGCACTGCATCCCCAGTGGTGCCAGTGCACTCTCTGGACTCACTGCACTGCATCCCCAGTGGTGCAAGTGCACTCTCTGGACTCACTGCAGTGCATCCCCAGTGGTGCCAGTGCACTCTCTGGACTCACTGCACTGCATCCCCAGTGGAGCCCGTGCACTCTCTGGACTCACTGAAGTGCATCCCCAGTGGTGCCAGTGCACTCTCTGGACTCACTGCACTGCATCCCCAGTGGTGCCAGTGCACTCTGTGGACTCACTGCAGTTCATCCCCAGTGGTGCCAGTGCACTCTCTGGACTCACTGCAGTGCATCCCCAGTGGTGCCAGTACACTCACTGGACTGACTGCACTGCATCCCCAGTGGTGCTAGTGCACTCTCTGGACTCACTGCACTGCATCGCCAGTGGTGCCAGTGCACTCTCTGGACTCACTGCACTGCATCCCCAGTGGTGCCAGTGCACTCTCTGGACTCACTGCACTGCATCCCCAGTGGTGCAAGTGCACTCTCTGGACTCACTGCAGTGCATCCCCAGTGGTGCCAATGCACTCTCTGGACTCACTGCACTGCATCCCCAGTGGTGCCAGTACACTCACTGGACTCACTGCACTGCATCCCCAGTGGTGCCAGTGCACTCTCTGGACTCACTGCACTGCATCTCCAATGGTGCCAGTGTACTCTCTGGACTCACTGCACTGCATCCCCAGTGGAGCCAGTGCACTCTGTGGACTCACTGAAGTGCATCCCCATTGGTGCCAGTGCACTCTCTGGACTCACTGCACTGCATCCCCAGTGGTGCCAGTGCACTCTCTGGACTCACTGCACTGCATCCCCAGTGGTGCCAGTGCACTCTCTGGACTCACTGCAGTGCATCCCAAGTGGTGCCAAAGCACTCTCTGGACTCACTGCAGTGCATCCCCAGTGGTGCCAGTACACTCACTGGACTCACTGCACTGCATCCCCAGTGGTGCCAGTGCAGTCTCTGCACTCACTGAAGTGCATCTCCAGTGGTGCCAGTGAACTCTCTGGACTCACTGCAGTGCATCCCCAGTGGTGCCAGTGCACTCTCTGGACTCACTGCACTGCATCCCCAGTGGTGCCAGTGCACTCTCTGGACTCACTGCAGTGCATCCCAAGTGGTGCCAATGCACTCTCTGGACTCACTGCAGTGCATCCCCAGTGGTGCCAGTACACTCACTGGACTCACTGCACTGCATCCCCAGTGGTGCCAGTGCACTCTCTGGACTCACTGCACTGCATCTCCAATGGTGCCAGTGTACTCTCTGGACTCACTGCACTGCATCCCCAGTGGAGCCAGTGCACTCTCTGGACTCACTGCAGTGCATCCCAAGTTGTGCCAAAGCACTCTCTGGACTCACTGCAGTGCATCCCCAGTGGTGCCAGTACACTCACTGGACTCACTGCACTGCATCCCCAGTGGTGCCAGTGCACTCTCTGGACTCACTGAAGTGCATCTCCAGTGGTGCCAGTGAACTCTCTGGACTCACTGCAGTGCATCCCCAGTGGTGCCAGTGCACTCTCTGGACTCACTGCACTGCATCCCCAGTGGTGCCAGTGCACTCTCTGGACTCACTGCACTGCATCCCCAGTGGTGCCAGTGCACTCTCTGGACTCACTGCACTGCATCTCCAATGGTGCCAGTGCACTCTCTGGACTCACTGCACTGCATCCCCAGTGGTGCCAATGCACTCTCTGGACTCACTGCTGTGCATCCCCAGTGGTGCCAGTGCACTCTCTGGACTCACTGCACTGCATGCCCAGTGGTGCCAGTGCACTCTCTGGACTCACTGCAGTGCATCCCCAGTGGTGCCAGTGCACTCTGTGGGCTCACTGCTGTGCATCCCCATTGGTGCCAGTGCACTCTCTGGACTCACTGCACTGCATCGCCAGTGGTGCCAGTGCACTCTCTGGACTCACTGCACTGCATCCCCAGTGGTGCCAGTGCACTCTCTGGACTCACTGCACTGCATCCCCAGTGGTGCCAGTGCACTCTCTGGACTCACTGCACTGCATCCCCAGTGGTGCAAGTGCACTCTCTGGACTCACTGCACTGCATCCCCAGTGGTGCCAATGCACTCTCTGGACTCACTGCAGTGCATCCCCAGTGGTGCCAGTACACTCACTGGACTCACTGCACTGCATCCCCAGTGGTGCCAGTGCACTCTCTGGACTCACTGCACTGCATCTCCAATGGTGCCAGTGTACTCTCTGGACTCACTGCACTGCATCCCCAGTGGAGCCAGTGCACTCTGTGGACTCACAGAAGTGCATCCCCATTGGTGCCAGTGCACTCTCTGGACTCACTGCAGTGCATCCCCAGTGCTGCCAGTGCACTCTCTGGACTCACTGCACTGCATCTCCAATGGTGCCAGTGCACTCTCTGGACTCACTGCACTGCATCCCCAGTGGTGCCAATGCACTCTCTGGACTCACTGCTGTGCATCCCCAGTGGTGCCAGTGCACTCTCTGGACTCACTGCACTGCATCCCCAGTGGTGCCAGTGCACTCTCTGGACTCACTGCACTGCATCCCCAGTGGTGCCAGTGCACTCTGTGGACTCACTGCTGTGCATCCCCATTGGTGCCAGTGCACTCTCTGGACTCACTGCACTGCATCCCCAGTGGTGTCAGTGCACTCTCTGGACTCACTGCACTGCATCCCCAGTGGTGCAAGTGCACTCTCTGGACTCACTGCAGTGCATCCCAAGTGGTGCCAATGCACTCTCTGGACTCACTGCAGTGCATCCCCAGGGGTGCCAGTACACTCACTGGACTCACTGCACTGCATCCCCAGTGGTGCCAGTGCACTCTCTGCACTCACTGAAGTGCAGCCCCATTGGTGCCAGTGAACTATCTGGACTCACTGCAGTGCATCCCCAGTGGTGCCAGTGCACTCTCTGGACTCACTGCACTGCATCCCCAGTGGTGCCAGTGCACTCTCTGGACTCACTGCACTGCATCCCCAGTGGTGCCAGTGCACTCTCTGGACTCACTGCACTGCATCTCCAATGGTGCCAGTGCACTCTCTGGACTCACTGCACTGCATCCCCAGTGGTGCCAATGCACTCTCTGGACTCACTGTTGTGCATCCCCAGTGGTGCCAGTGCACTCTCTGGACTCACTGTACTGCATCCCCAGTGGTGCCAGTGCACACTCTGGACTCACTGCACTGCATCCCCATTGGTGCCAGTGCACTCTCTGGACTCACTGCACTGCATCCCCAGTGGTGCCAGTGCACTCTCTGGACTTGCTCCACTGCATCCCCAGTGGTGCCAGTGCACTCTCAGGACTCACTGCACTGCATCCCCAGTGTTGCCAGTGCACTCTCTGGACTCACTGCAATGCATACTCAGTGGAGCCCGTGCACTCTCTGGACTCACTGCACAGCATCCCCAGTGGTGCCAGTGCACTCTCTGGACTCACTGCACTGCATCCCCAGTGGTGCCAGTGCACTCTCTGGACTCACTGCACTGCATCCCCAGTGGTGCCAGTGCACTCTCTGGACTCACTGCACTGCATCTCCAATGGTGCCAGTGCACTCTCTGGACTCACTGCACTGCATCCCCAGTGGTGCCAATGCACTCTCTGGACTCACTGTTGTGCATCCCCAGTGGTGCCAGTGCACTCTCTGGACTCACTGTACTGCATCCCCAGTGGTGCCAGTGCACTCTCTGGACTCACTGCACTGCATCCCCAGTGGTGCCAGTGCACTCTGTGGACTCACTGCAGTGCATCCCCAGTGGTGCCAGTGCACTCTCTGGACTCACTGCAGTGCATCCCCAGTGGTGCCAGTACACTCACTGGACTGACTGCACTGCATCCCCAGTGGTGCTAGTGCACTCTCTGGACTCACTGCACTGCATCGCCAGTGGTGCCAGAGCACTCTCTGGACTCACTGCAGTGCATCCCCAGTGGTGCCAGTGCACTCTCTGGACTCACTGTACTGCATCCCCAGTGGTGCCAGTGCACTCTGTGGGCTCACTGCTGTGCATCCCCATTGGTGCCAGTGCACTCTCTGGACTCACTGCACTGCATCCCCAGTGGTGCCAGTGCACTCTCTGGACTCACTGCACTGCATCCCCAGTGGTGCAAGTGCACTCTCTGGACTCACTGCAGTGCATCCCCAGTGGTGCCAGTGCACTCTCTGGACTCACTGCACTGCATCCCCAGTGGAGCCCGTGCACTCTCTGGACTCACTGAAGTGCATCCCCAGTGGTGCCAGTGCACTCTCTGGACTCACTGCACTGCATCCCCAGTGGTGCCAGTGCACTCTGTGGACTCACTGCAGTTCATCCCCAGTGGTGCCAGTGCACTCTCTGGACTCACTGCAGTGCATCCCCAGTGGTGCCAGTACACTCACTGGACTGACTGCACTGCATCCCCAGTGGTGCTAGTGCACTCTCTGGACTCACTGCACTGCATCGCCAGTGGTGCCAGTGCACTCTCTGGACTCACTGCACTGCATCCCCAGTGGTGCCAGTGCACTCTCTGGACTCACTGCACTGCATCCCCAGTGGTGCAAGTGCACTCTCTGGACTCACTGCACTGCATCCCCAGTGGTGCCAATGCACTCTCTGGACTCACTGCACTGCATCCCCAGTGGTGCCAGTACACTCACTGGACTCACTGCACTGCATCCCCAGTGGTGCCAGTGCACTCTCTGGACTCACTGCACTGCATCTCCAATGGTGCCAGTGTACTCTCTGGACTCACTGCACTGCATCCCCAGTGGAGCCAGTGCACTCTGTGGACTCACTGAAGTGCATCCCCATTGGTGCCAGTGCACTCTGTGGACTCACTGCACTGCATCCCCAGTGGTGCCAGTGCACTCTCTGGACTCACTGCACTGCATCCCCAGTGGTGCCAGTGCACTCTCTGGACTCACTGCAGTGCATCCCAAGTGGTGCCAAAGCACTCTCTGGACTCACTGCAGTGCATCCCCAGTGGTGCCAGTACACTCACTGGACTCACTGCACTGCATCCCCAGTGGTGCCAGTGCAGTCTCTGCACTCACTGAAGTGCATCTCCAGTGGTGCCAGTGAACTCTCTGGACTCACTGCAGTGCATCCCCAGTGGTGCCAGTGCACTCTCTGGACTCACTGCACTGCATCCCCAGTGGTGCCAGTGCACTCTCTGGACTCACTGCAGTGCATCCCAAGTGGTGCCAATGCACTCTCTGGACTCACTGCAGTGCATCCCCAGTGGTGCCAGTACACTCACTGGACTCACTGCACTGCATCCCCAGTGGTGCCAGTGCACTCTCTGGACTCACTGCACTGCATCTCCAATGGTGTCAGTGTACTCTCTGGACTCACTGCACTGCATCCCCAGTGGAGCCAGTGCACTCTGTGGACTCACTGAAGTGCATCCCCTTTGGTGCCAGTGCACTCTCTGGACTCACTGCACTGCATCCCCAGTGGTGCCAGTGCACTCTCTGGACTCACTGCACTGCATCCCCAGTGGTGCCAGTGCACTCTCTGGACTCACTGCAGTGCATCCCAAGTTGTGCCAAAGCACTCTCTGGACTCACTGCAGTGCATCCCCAGTGGTGCCAGTACACTCACTGGACTCACTGCACTGCATCCCCAGTGGTGCCAGTGCAGTCTCTGCACTCACTGAAGTGCATCTCCAGTGGTGCCAGTGAACTCTCTGGACTCACTGCACTGCATCCCCAGTGGTGCCAGTGCACTCTCTGGACTCACTGCACTGCATCCCCAGTGGTGCCAGTGCACTCTCTGGACTCACTGCACTGCATCTCCAATGGTGCCAGTGCACTCTCTGGACTCACTGCACTGCATCCCCAGTGGTGCCAATGCACTCTCTGGACTCACTGCTGTGCATCCCCAGTGGTGCCAGTGCACTCTCTGGACTCACTGCACTGCATCCCCAGTGGTGCCAGTGCACTCTCTGGACTCACTGCAGTGCATCCCCAGTGGTGCCAGTGCACTCTGTGGGCTCACTGCTGTGCATCCCCATTGGTGCCAGTGCACTCTCTGGACTCACTGCACTGCATCGCCAGTGGTGCCAGTGCACTCTCTGGACTCACTGCACTGCATCCCCAGTGGTGCCAGTGCACTCTCTGGACTCACTGCACTGCATCCCCAGTGGTGCCAGTGCACTCTCTGGACTCACTGCACTGCATCCCCAGTGGTGCAAGTGCACTCTCTGGACTCACTGCAGTGCATCCCCAGTGGTGCCAATGCACTCTCTGGACTCACTGCAGTGCATCCCCAGTGGTGCCAGTACACTCACTGGACTCACTGCACTGCATCCCCAGTGGTGCCAGTGCACTCTCTGGACTCACTGCACTGCATCTCCAATGGTGCCAGTGTACTCTCTGGACTCACTGCACTGCATCCCCAGTGGAGCCAGTGCACTCTGTGGACTCACAGAAGTGCATCCCCATTGGTGCCAGTGCACTCTCTGGACTCACTGCACTGCATCCCCAGTGGTGCCAGTGCACTCTCTGGACTCACTGCACTGCATCTCCAATGGTGCCAGTGCACTCTCTGGACTCACTGCACTGCATCGCCAGTGGTGCCAATGCACTCTCTGGACTCACTGCTGTGCATCCCCAGTGGTGCCAGTGCACTCTCTGGACTCACTGCACTGCATCCCCAGTGGTGCCAGTGCACTCTCTGGACTCACTGCACTGCATCCCCAGTGGTGCCAGTGCACTCTGTGGACTCACTGCTGTGCATCCCCATTGGTGCCAGTGCACTCTCTGGACTCACTGCACTGCATCCCCAGTGGTGTCAGTGCACTCTCTGGACTCACTGCACTGCATCCCCAGTGGTGCAAGTGCACTCTCTGGACTCACTGCAGTGCATCCCAAGTGGTGCCAATGCACTCTCTGGACTCACTGCAGTGCATCCCCAGGGGTGCCAGTACACTCACTGGACTCACTGCACTGCATCCCCAGTGGTGCCAGTGCACTCTCTGCACTCACTGAAGTGCAGCCCCATTGGTGCCAGTGAACTATCTGGACTCACTGCAGTGCATCCCCAGTGGTGCCAGTGCACTCTCTGGACTCACTGCACTGCATCCCCAGTGGTGCCAGTGCACTCTCTGGACTCACTGCACTGCATCTCCAATGGTGCCAGTGCACTCTCTGGACTCACTGCACTGCATCCCCAGTGGTGCCAATGCACTCTCTGGACTCACTGTTGTGCATCCCCAGTGGTGCCAGTGCACTCTCTGGACTCACTGTACTGCATCCCCAGTGGTGCCAGTGCACTCTCTGGACTCACTACACTGCATCCCCATTGGTGCCAGTGCACTCTCTGGACTCACTGCACTGCATCCCCAGTGGTGCCAGTGCACTCTCTGGACTTGCTCCACTGCATCCCCAGTGGTGCCAGTGCACCCTCAGGACTCACTGCACTGCATCCCCAGTGTTGCCAGTGCACTCTCTGGACTCACTGCAATGCATACTCAGTGGAGCCCGTGCACTCTCTGGACTCACTGCACAGCATCCCCAGTGGTGCCAGAGCACTCTCTGGACTCACTGCAGTGCATCCCCAGTGGTGCCAGTGCACTCTCTGGACTCACTGCACTGCATCCCCAGTGGTGCCAGTGCACTCTCTGGACTCACTGCACTGCATCTCCAATGGTGCCAGTGCACTCTCTGGACTCACTGCACTGCATCCCCAGTGGTGCCAATGCACTCTCTGGACTCACTGTTGTGCATCCCCAGTGGTGCCAGTGCACTCTCTGGACTCACTGTACTGCATCCCCAGTGGTGCCAGTGCACTCTCTGGACTCACTACACTGCATCCCCATTGGTGCCAGTGCACTCTCTGGACTCACTGCACTGCATCCCCAGTGGTGCCAGTGCACTCTCTGGACTTGCTCCACTGCATCCCCACTGGTGCCAGTGCACTCTCAGGACTCACTGCACTGCATCCCCAGTGTTGCCAGTGCACTCTCTGGACTCACTGCAATGCATACTCAGTGGAGCCCGTGCACTCTCTGGACTCACTGCACAGCATCCCCAGTGGTGCCAGTGCACTCTCTGGACTCACTGCAGTGCATCCCCAGTGGTGCCAGTACACTCACTGGACTCACTGAAGTGCATTCTCAGTGGTGCAAGTGCACTCTCTGGACTCACTGCACTGCATCCCCAGTGGTGCCAGTGCGCTCTCTGGACTCACTGAAGTGCATCCCCAGTGGTGCCAGTACACTCTCTGGACTCACTGAAGGGCATTCTCAGTGGTGCCAGTGCACTCTCTGGACTCACTGCAGTGCATCCCCAGTGGTGCCAGTGCACTCTCTGGACTCACCGCACCGCATACCCAGTGGTGCCAGTGCACTCTCTGGAGTAACTGCAGTGCATCACCAGTGGTGCCACTGCACTCTCTGGACTCACTGCACTGCATCCCCAGTGGTGCCAGAGCACTCTCTGGACTCACTGCACTGCATCCCCAGCGGTGCCAGTGCACTCTCTGGACTCACTGCACTGCATCCCCAGTGGTGCCAGAGCACTCTCTGGACTCACTGCACTGCATCACCAGTGGAGCCAGTGCGATCTCTGGACTCACTGCACTGCATCCCCAGTGGTGCCAGTGCACTCTCTGGACTCACTGCAGTGCATCCCCAGTGGAGCCCGTGCACTCTGTGGACTCACTGCAGTGCATTCTCAGTGGTGCCAGTGCACTCTCTGGACTCACTGCACTGCATCCCCAGTGGTGCCAGTACACTCACTGGACTGACTGCACTGCATCCCCAGTGGTGCTAGTGCACTCTCTGGACTCACTGCACTGCATCTCCAGTGGTGCCAGAGCACTCTCTGGACTCACTGCAGTGCATCCCCAGTGGTGCCAGTGCACTCTCTGGACTCACTGCGCTGCATCCCCAGTGGTGCCAGTGCACTCTGTGGACTCACTGCACTGCATCCCCATTGGTGCCAGTGCACTCTCTGGACTCACTGCACTGCATCCCCAGTGGTGCCAGTGCACTCTGTGGACTCACTGCAGTGCATCCCCAGTGGTGCAAGTGCACTCTCTGGACTCACTGCAGTGCATCCCAAGTGGTGCCAATGCACTCTCTGGACTCACTGCAGTGCATCCCCAGTGGTGCCAGTACACTCACTGGACTCACTGCACTGCATCCCCAGTGGTGCCAGTGAACTCTCTGGACTTGCTGCAGTGCATCCCCAGTGGTGCCAGTGCACTCTCTGGACTCACTGATGTGCATCCCCATTGGTGCCTGTGCACTCTCTGGAGTAACTGCAGTGCATCCCCAGCGGAGCCAAAGCACTCTCTGGACTCCCGGCACCGCATCCCCAGTGGTGCCAGTGCACTCACTGGGCTCACTGCAGTGCATCCCCAGTGGTGCCAGTGCACTCTCTGGAGTCACTGCACTGCATCCCCAGTGGTGCCAATGCACTCTCTGGACCTCCGGCACCGCATCCCCAGTGGAGCCAGTGCACTCTCTGGACTCGCGGCACTGCATCCCCAGTGGTTCCAGTGCACTCTCTCGAGTCACTGCACTACATCCCCAGTTGTGCCAGTGCACTCACTGGACTCACTGTACTGCATCATCAGTGGTGCCAGTGCACTCTCTGGACTCACTGCACTGCATCCCCAGTGGTGCCAGTGCACTCTCTGGACTCACTGCACTGCATCCCCAGTGGTGCCAGTGCTATCCCTGGACTCACTGTAGTGCATCCCCAGTGGTGCCAGTGCACTCTCTGGACTCACTGCAGTGCATCCCCAGTGGTGCCAGTGCACTCTCTGGACTCACTGCAGTGCATCCCCAGTTGTGCCAGTGCACTCACTGGACTCACTGCACTGCATCCCCAGTGGTGCCAGTGCTATCCCTGGACTCCCAGCACCGCATCCCCAGTGGTGCTAGTGCACTCTCTGGACTCACTGCAGGGCATCCCCAGTGGTGCCAGTGCACTCTCTGGACTCACTGCGCTGCATCCCCAGTGCTGCCAGTGCACTCTCTGGACTGACTGCACTGCATCACCTGTGGTGCCAGTGCACTCTCTGGACTCACTGCACCGCATCCGCAGTGGTGCCAGTGCACTCTCTAGAGTCACTGCGCTGCATCCCCAGTTGTGCCAGTGCACTCTCTGGACTCACTGCAGTGCATCCCCAGTGGTGCCAGTGCACTCTCTGGACTCACTGCAGTGCATCCCCAGTGGTACCAGTGCACTCTCTGAACTAGCGTCACCGCATACCCAGTGGTGCCAGTGCACTCTCTGGACTCACTGAAGTGCATCCCCAGTGGTGCCAGTGCACTCTCTGGACTCACTGCAGTGCATTCCCGGTGGTGCCAGTGCACTCTCTGGACTCACTGCAGTGCATCCCCAGTGGTGCTAGTGCACTCTGGACTCACTGCAGTGCATCCCCAGTGGTGCCAGTGCACTCTCTGGACTCACTGCAGTGCATCCCCAGTGGTGCTAGTGCACTCTGGACTCACTGCAGTGCATCCCCAGTGGTGCCAGTGCACTCTCTGGACTCACTGCACTGCATCCCCAGTGGTGCCAGTGCACTCTCTGGACTCACTGTACTGCATCCCCAGTGGTGCCAGTGCACTCTCTGGACTCACCGCACTGCACCCTGAGTGGTGCCAGTGCACTCTCTGGACTCACTGCTGTGCATCCCCATTGGTGCCAGTGCACCCTCTAGAGTCACTGCGCTGCATCCCCAGTGGTGCCAGTGCACTCTCTGGACTGACTGCAGTGCATCACCAGTGGTGCCAGTGCACTCTCTGGACTCACTGCACTGCATCCCCAGTGGTGCCAGTGCACTCTCTTGACTCACTGCACTGCACCCTGAGTGGTGCCAGTGCACTCTCTGGACTCACTGCACTGCATCCCCAGTGGTGCCAGTGCACTCTCTAGAGTCACTGTACTGCATCCCCAGTGGTGCCAAAGCACTCTCTGGACTCCCGCCACCGCATCCCCAGTGGTTCCAGTGCACTCTCTGCACTCACTGCACTGCATCCCGAGTGGTGCCAGTGCACTCTCTGGACTCACTGCAGTCCATCGCCAGTGGTGCCAGTGCACTCTCTGGACTCACTGCAGTGCATCCCCAGTGCTGCCAGTGCTCTCTCTGGACTCACTGCACTGCATCCACATTGGTGCCAGTGCACTCTCTGGACTCACTGCGCTGCATCCCCAGTGGTGCCAGTACACTCACTGGACTCACTGCACTGTATCCCCAGTGGTGCCAGTGCAGTCTCTGCACTCACTGAAGTGCATCTCCAGTGGTGCCAGTGAACTCTCTGGACTCACTGCACTGCATCCCCAGTGGTGCCAGTGCACTCTCTGGACTCACTGCACTGCATCCCCAGTGGTGCCAGTGCGCTCTCTGGACTCACTGAAGTGCATCCCCATTGGTGCCAGTGCACTCTCTGGACTCACTGAAAGGCATTCTCAGTGGTGCCAGTGCACTCTCTGGACTCACTGCAGTGCATCACCAGTGGTCCAGTGCACTCTCTGGACTCACCGTACCGCATCCCCAGTGGTGCCAGTGCACTCTCTGGAGTAACTGCAGTGCATCACCAGTGGTGCCAGTGCACTCTCTGGACTCACTGCACTGCATCCCCAGTGGTGCCAGTGCACTCTCTGGACTCACTGCACTGCATCCCCAGTGGTGCCAGAGCACTCTCTGGACTCACTGCAGTGCATCCCCAGTGCTGCCTGTGCACTCTCTGGACTCACTGCACTGCATCCCCAGTGGTGCCACTGCACTCTCTGGACTCACTGCACTGCATCCCCAGTGGTGCCAGTGCACTCCCTGCACTCACTGCACTGCATCCCCAGTGGTGCCAGTGCACTCACTGGACTCACTGCAGTGCATTCCCTCTGGTGCCAGTGCACTCTCTGGACTCACTGCACTGCATCCCCAGTGGTGCCAGTGCACTCTCTGGACTCACTGCAGTGCATCCCCAGTGGTGCCAGTGCACTCTCTGGACTCACTGCAGTGCATCCCCAGTGGTGCCAGTGCACTCTCTGGAATCACTGAAGTGCATCCCCCGTGGTGCCAGTGCGATCTCTGGACTCACTGCACTGCATTCCCAGTGGTGCCAGTGCACACTCTGGACTCACTGCACTGCATCCCCAGTGGTGCCAGTGCACTCTCTGGACTCACTGCAGTGCATCCCCAGTTTTGCCAGTGCACTCTCTGGACTCACTGCACTGCATACCCAGTGGTGCCAGTGCACTCTCTGGACTCACTGCACTGCATCCCCAGTGGAGCCAGTGCACTCTCTGGACTCACTGCACTGCATCCCCAGTGGTGCCAGTGCACTCTGTGGACTCACTGCAGTGCATCCCCAGTGGAGCCCGTGCACTCTCTGGACTCACTGCAGTGCATCCCCAGTGGTGCCAGTGCACTCTCTGGACTCACTGCACTGCATCCCCAGTGGTGCCAGTGCACTCTGTGGACTCACTGCAGTGCATCCCCAGTGGTGCCAGTGCACTCTCTGGACTCACTGAAGTGCATTCTCAGTGGTGCCAGTGCACTCTCTGGACTCACTGCAGTGCATCCCCAGTGGTGCCAGTACACTCACTGGACTGACTGCACTGCATCCCCAGTGGTGCTAGTGCACTCTCTGGACTCACTGCACTGCATCCCCAGTGGTGCCAGAGCACTCTCTGGACTCACTGCAGTGCATCCCCAGTGGTGCCAGTGCACTCTGTGGACTCACTGTACTGCATCTCCAGTGGTGCCAGTGCACTCTGTGGGCTCACTGCTGTGCATCCCCATTGGTGCCAGTGCACTCTCTGGACTCACTGCACTGCATGCCCAGTGGTGCCAGTGCACTCTCTGGACTCACTGCACTGCATCCCCAGTGGAGCAAGTGCACTCTCTGGACTCACTGCAGTGCATCCCCAGTGGTGCCAGTGCAGTCTCTGCACTCACTGAATTGCATCCCCAGTGGTGCCAGTGAACTCTCTGGACTCACTGCAGTGCATCCCCAGTGGTGCCAGTGCACTCTCTGGACTCACTGAACTGCATCCCCAGTGGTGCCAGTGCACTCTCTGGACTCACTTCACTGCATCCCCAGTGCTGCCAGTGCACTCTCTGGACTCACTGCAGTGCATCCCCAGTGGTGCCAGTGCACTCTCTGGACTCACTGCAGTGCATCCCCAGTGGAGCCCGTGCACTCTCTGGACTCACTGAAGTGCATCCCCAGTGGTGCCAGTGCACTCTCTGGACTCACTGCACTGCATCCCCAGTGGTGCCAGTGCACTCTGTGGACTCACTGCAGTGCATCCCCAGTGGAGCCCGTGCACTCTCTGGACTCACTGCAGTGCATCCCCAGTGGTGCCAGTACACTCACTGGACTGACTGCACTGCATCCCCAGTGGTGCTAGTGCACTCTCTGGACTCACTGCACTGCATCGCCAGTGGTGCCAGAGCACTCTCTGGACTCACTGCAGTGCATCCCCAGTGGTGCCAGTGCACTCTCTGGACTCACTGTACTGCATCCCCAGTGGTCCAGTGCACTCTGTGGGCTCACTGCTGTGCATCCCCATTGGTGCCAGTGCACTCTCTGGACTCACTGCACTGCATCCCCAGTGGTTCCAGTGCACTCTCTGGACTCACTGCACTGCATCCCCAGTGGTGCAAGTGCACTCTCTGGACTCACTGCAGTGCATCCCCAGTGGTGCCAGTGCACTCTCTGGACTCACTGCAGTGCATCCCCAGTGGAGCCCGTGCACTCTCTGGACTCACTGAAGTGCATCCCCAGTGGTGCCAGTGCACTCTCTGGACTCACTGCACTGCATCCCCAGTGGTGCCAGTGCACTCTGTGGACTCACTGCAGTGCATCCCCAGCGGTGCCAGTGCACTCTCTGGACTCACTTCAGTGCATCCCCAGTGGTGCCAGTACACTCACTGGACTGACTGCACTGCATCCCCAGTGGTGCTAGTGCACTCTCTGGACTCACTGCACTGCATCGCCAGTGGTGCCAGTGCACTCTCTGGACTCACTGCACTGCATCCCCAGTGGTGCCAGTGCACTCTCTGGACTCACTGCACTGCATCCCCAGTGGTGCCAGTGCACTCTCTGGACTCACTGCACTGCATCCCCAGTGGTGCAAGTGCACTCTCTGGACTCACTGCAGTGCATCCCCAGTTGTGCCAATGCACTCTCTGGACTCACTGCAGTGCATCCCCAGTGTTGCCAGTACACTCACTGGACTCACTGCACTGCATCCCCAGTGGTGCCAGTGCACTCTCTGGACTCACTGCACTGCATCTCCAATGGTGCCAGTGTACTCTCTGGACTCACTGCACTGCATCCCCAGTGGAGCCAGTGCACACTGTGGACTCACTGAAGTGCATCCCCATTGGTGCCAGTGCACTCTCTGGACTCACTGCACTGCATCCCCAGTGGTGCCAGTGCACTCTCTGGACTCACTGCAGTGCATCCCAAGTGGTGCCAAAGCACTCTCTGGACTCACTGCAGTGCATCCCCAGTGGTGCCAGTACACTCACTGGACTCACTGCACTGCATCCCCAGTGGTGCCAGTGCAGTCTCTGCACTCACTGAAGTGCATCTCCAGTGGTGCCAGTGAACTCTCTGGACTCACTGCAGTGCATCCCCAGTGGTGCCAGTGCACTCTCTGGACTCACTGCACTGCATCCCCAGTGGTGCCAGTGCACTCTCTGGACTCACTGCAGTGCATCCCCAGTGGTGCCAGTGCACTCTCTGGACTCACTGCACTGCATCTCCAATGGTGCCAGTGTACTCTCTGGACTCACTGCACTGCATCCCCAGTGGAGCCAGTGCACTCTGTGGACTCACTGAAGTGCATCCCCATTGGTGCCAGTGCACTCTCTGGACTCACTGCACTGCATCCCCAGTGGTGCCAGTGCACTCTCTGGACTCACTGCACTGCATCCCCAGTGGTGCCAGTGCACTCTCTGGACTCACTGCAGTGCATCCCAAGTGGTGCCAAAGCACTCTCTGGACTCACTGCAGTGCATCCCCAGTGGTGCCAGTACACTCACTGGACTCACTGCACTGCATCCCCAGTGGTGCCAGTGCAGTCTCTGCACTCACTGAAGTGCATCTCCAGTGGTGCCAGTGAACTCTCTGGACTCACTGCAGTGCATCCCCAGTGGTGCCAGTGCACTCTCTGGACTCACTGCACTGCATCCCCAGTGGTGCCAGTGCACTCTCTGGACTCACTGCACTGCATCCCCAGTGGTGCCAGTGCACTCTCTGGACTCACTGCACTGCATCTCCAATGGTGCCAGTGCACTCTCTGGACTCACTGCACTGCATCCCCAGTGGTGCCAATGCACTCTCTGGACTCACTGCTGTGCATCCCCAGTGGTGCCAGTGCACTCTCTGGACTCACTGCACTGCATCCCCAGTGGTGCCAGTGCACTCTCTGGACTCACTGCACTGCATCCCCAGTGGTGCCAGTGCACTCTGTGGGCTCACTGCTGTGCATCCCCATTGGTGCCAGTGCACTCTCTGGACTCACTGCACTGCATCCCCAGTGGTGCCAGTGCACTCTCTGGACTCACTGCACTGCATCCCCAGTGGTGCAAGTGCACTCTCTGGACTCACTGCAGTGCATCCCCAGTGGTGCCAGTGCACTCTCTGGACTCACTGCAGTGCATCCCCAGTGGAGCCCGTGCACTCTCTGGACTCACTGAAGTGCATCCCCAGTGGTGCCAGTGCACTCTCTGGACTCACTGCACTGCATCCCCAGTGGTGCCAGTGCACTCTGTGGACTCACTGCACTGCATCCCCAGTGGTGCCAGTGCACTCTCTGGACTCACTGCAGTGCATCCCCAGTGGTGCCAGTACACTCACTGGACTGACTGCACTGCATCCCCAGTGGTGCCAGTGCAGTCTCTGCACTCACTGAATTGCATCCCCAGTGGTGCCAGTGAACTCTCTGGACTCACTGCAGTGCATCCCCAGTGGTGCCAGTGCACTCTCTGGACTCACTGAACTGCATCCCCAGTGGTGCCAGTGCACTCTCTGGACTCACTTCACTGCATCCCCAGTGCTGCCAGTGCACTCTCTGGACTCACTGCAGTGCATCCCCAGTGGTGCCAGTGCACTCTCTGGACTCACTGCAGTGCATCCCCAGTGGAGCCCGTGCACTCTCTGGACTCACTGAAGTGCATCCCCAGTGGTGCCAGTGCACTCTCTGGACTCACTGCACTGCATCCCCAGTGGTGCCAGTGCACTCTGTGGACTCACTGCAGTGCATCCCCAGTGGTGCCAGTGCACTCTCTGGACTCACTGCAGTGCATCCCCAGTGGTGCCAGTACACTCACTGGACTGACTGCACTGCATCCCTAGTGGTGCTAGTGCACTCTCTGGACTCACTGCACTGCATCGCCAGTGGTGCCAGAGCACTCTCTGGACTCACTGCAGTGCATCCCCAGTGGTGCCAGTGCACTCTCTGGACTCACTGTACTGCATCCCCAGTGGTCCAGTGCACTCTGTGGGCTCACTGCTGTGCATCCCCATTGGTGCCAGTGCACTCTCTGGACTCACTGCACTGCATCCCCAGTGGTGCCAGTGCACTCTCTGGACTCACTGCACTACATCCCCAGTGGTGCAAGTGCACTCTCTGGACTCACTGCAGTGCATCCCCAGTGGTGCCAGTGCACTCTCTGGACTCACTGCAGTGCATCCCCAGTGGAGCCCGTGCACTCTCTGGACTCACTGAAGTGCATCCCCAGTGGTGCCAGTGCACTCTCTGGACTCACTGCACTGCATCCCAAGTGGTGCCAGTGCACTCTGTGGACTCACTGCAGTGCATCCCCAGCGGTGCCAGTGCACTCTCTGGACTCACTGCAGTGCATCCCCAGTGGTGCCAGTACACTCACTGGACTGACTGCACTGCATCCCAAGTGGTGCTAGTGCACTCTCTGGACTCACTGCACTGCATCGCCAGTGGTGCCAGTGCACTCTCTGGACTCACTGCACTGCATCCCCAGTGGTGCCAGTGCACTCTCTGGACTCACTGCACTGCATCCCCAGTGGTGCCAGTGCACTCTCTGGACTCACTGCACTGCATCCCCAGTGGTGCAAGTGCACTCTCTGGACTCACTGCAGTGCATCCCCAGTGGTGCCAATGCACTCTCTGGACTCACTGCAGTGCATCCCCAGTGGTGCCAGTACACTCACTGGACTCACTGAACTGCATCCCCAGTGGTGCCAGTGCACTCTCTGGACTCACTGCACTGCATCTCCAATGGTGCCAGTGTACTCTCTGGACTCACTGCACTGCATCCGCAGTGGAGCCAGTGCACTCTGTGGACTCACTGAAGTGCATCCCCATTGGTGCCAGTGCACTCTCTGGACTCACTGCACTGCATCCCCAGTGGTGCCAGTGCACTCTCTGGACTCACTGCACTGCATCCCCAGTGGTGCCAGTGCACTCTCTGGACTCACTGCAGTGCATCCCAAGTGGTGCCAAAGCACTCTCTGGACTCACTGCAGTGCATCCCCAGTGGTGCCAGTACACTCACTGGACTCACTGCACTGCATCCCCAGTGGTGCCAGTGCAGTCTCTGCACTCACTGAAGTGCATCTCCAGTGGTGCCAGTGAACTCTCTGGACTCACTGCAGTGCATCCCCAGTGGTGCCAGTGCACTCTCTGGACTCACTGCACTGCATCCCCAGTGGTGCCAGTGCACTCTCTGGACTCACTGCAGTGCATCCCCAGTGGTGCCAGTGCACTCTCTGGACTCACTGCACTGCATCTCCAATGGTGCCAGTGTACTCTCTGGACTCACTGCACTGCATCCCCAGTGGAGCCAGTGCACTCTGTGGACTCACTGAAGTGCATCCCCATTGGTGCCAGTGCACTCTCTGGACTCACTGCACTGCATCCCCAGTGGTGCCAGTGCACTCTCTGGACTCACTGCACTGCATCCCCAGTGGTGCCAGTGCACTCTCTGGACTCACTGCAGTGCATCCCCACTGGTGCCAAAGCACTCTCTGGACTCACTGCAGTGCATCCCCAGTGGTGCCAGTACACTCACTGGACTCACTGCACTGCATCCCCAGTGGTGCCAGTGCAGTCTCTGCACTCACTGAAGTGCATCTCCAGTGGTGCCAGTGAACTCTCTGGACTCACTGCAGTGCATCCCCAGTGGTGCCAGTGCACTCTCTGGACTCACTGCACTGCATCCCCAGTGGTGCCAGTGCACTCTCTGGACTCACTGCAGTGCATCCCCAGTGGTGCCAGTGCACTCTCTGGACTCACTGCACTGCATCCCCAGTGGTGCCAATGCACTCTCTGGACTCACTGCTGTGCATCCCCAGTGGTGCCAGTGCACTCTCTGGACTCACTGCACTGCATCCCCAGTGGTGCCAGTGCACTCTCTGGACTCACTGCACTGCATCCCCAGTGGTGCCAGTGCACTCTGTGGGCTCACTGCTGTGCATCCCCATTGGTGCCAGTGCACTCTCTGGACTCACTGCACTGCATCCCCAGTGGTGCCAGTGCACTCTCTGGACTCACTGCACTGCATCCCCAGTGGTGCAAGTGCACTCTCTGGACTCACTGCAGTGCATCCCCAGTGGTGCCAGTGCACTCTCTGGACTCACTGCAGTGCATCCCCAGTGTAGCCCGTGCACTCTCTGGACTCACTGAAGTGCATCCCCAGTGGTGCCAGTGCACTCTCTGGACTCACTGCACTGCATCCCCAGTGGTGCCAGTGCACTCTGTGGACTCACTGCACTGCATCCCCAGTGGTGCCAGTGCACTCTCTGGACTCACTGCAGTGCATCCCCAGTGGTGCCAGTACACTCACTGGACTGACTGCACTGCATCCCCAGTGGTGCTAGTGCACTCTCTGGACTCACTGCACTGCATCGCCAGTGGTGCCAGTGCACTCTCTGGACTCACTGCACTGCATCCCCAGTGGTGCCAGTGCACTCTCTGGACTCACTGCACTGCATCCCCAGTGGTGCCAGTGCACTCTCTGGACTCACTGCACTGCATCCCCAGTGGTGCAAGTGCACTCTCTGGACTCACTGCAGTGCATCCCCAGTGGTGCCAGTACACTCACTGGACTCACTGCACTGCATCCCCAGTGGTGCCAGTGCACTCTGTGGACTCACTGCTGTGCATCCCCATTGGTGCCAGTGTACTCTCTGGACTCACTGCACTGCATCCCCAGTGGAGCCAGTGCACTCTGTGGACTCACTGAAGTGCATCCCCATTGGTGCCAGTGCACTCTCTGGACTCACTGCACTGCATCCCCAGTGGTGCCAGTGCACTCTCTGGACTCTCTGCACTGCATCTCCAATGGTGCCAGTGCACTCTCTGGACTCACTGCACTGCATCCCCAGTGGTGCCAATGCACTCTCTGGACTCACTGCTGTGCATCCCCAGTGGTGCCAGTGCACTCTCTGGACTCACTGCACTGCATCCCCAGTGGTGCAAGTGCACTCTCTGGACTCACTGCAGTGCATCTCAAGTGGTGCCAATGCACTCTCTGGACTCACTGCAGTGCATCCCCAGTGGTGCCAGTACACTCACTGGACTCACTGCACTGCATCCCCAGTGGTGCCAGTGCACTCTCTGCACTCACTGAAGTGCAGCCCCATTGGTGCCAGTGAACTATCTGGACTCACTGCAGTGCATCCCCAGTGGTGCCAGTGCACTCTCTGGACTCACTGCACTGCATCCCCAGTGGTGCCAGTGCACTCTCTGGACTCACTGCACTGCATCCCCAGTGGTGCCAGTGCACTCTCTGGACTCACTGCACTGCATCTCCAATGGTGCCAGTGCACTCTCTGGACTCACTGCACTGCATCCCCAGTGGTGCCAATGCACTCTCTGGACTCACTGCTGTGCATCCCCAGTGGTGCCAGTGCACTCTCTGGACTCACTGTACTGCATCCCCAGTGGTGCCAGTGCACTCTCTGGACTCACTACACTGCATCCCCATTGGTGCCAGTGCACTCTCTGGACTCACTGCACTGCATCCCCAGTGGTGCCAGTACACTCTCTGGACTTGCTCCACTGCATCCCCAGTGGTGCCAGTGCACTCTCTGGACTCACTGCACTGCAACCCCAGTGTTGCCAGTGCACTCTCTGGACTCACTGCAATGCATACTCAGTGGAGCCCGTGCACTCTCTGGACTCACTGCACAGCATCCCCAGTGGTGCCAGTGCACTCTCTGGACTCACTGCAGTGCATCCCCAGTGGTGCCAGTGCACTCTTTGGACTCACTGAAGTGCATTCTCAGTGGTGCAAGTGCACTCTCTGGACTCACTGCACTGCATCCCCAGTGGTGCCAGTGCGCTCTCTGGACTCACTGCATTGCATCCCCAGTGGTGCCAGTACACTCTCTGGACTCACTGAAGGGCATTCTCAGTGGTGCCAGTGCACTCTCTGGACTCACTGCAGTGCATCCCCAGTGGTGCCAGTGCACTCTCTGGACTCACCGCACCGCATACCCAGTGGTGCCAGTGCACTCTCTGGAGTAACTGCAGTGCATCACCAGTGGTGCCACTGCTCTCTCTGGACTCACTGCACTGCATCCCCAGTGGTGCCAGAGCACTCTCTGGACTCACTGCACTGCATCCCCAGCGGTGCCAGTGCACTCTCTGGACTCACTGCACTGCATCCCCAGTGGTGCCAGAGCACTCTCTGGACTCACTGCACTGCATCCCCAGTGGAGCCAGTGCGATCTCTGGACTCACTGCACTGCATCCCCAGTGGTGCCAGTGCACTCTCTGGACTCACTGCAGTGCATCCCCAGTGGAGCCCGTGCACTCTGTGGACTCACTGCAGTGCATTCTCAGTGGTGCCAGTGCACTCTCTGGACTCACTGCACTGCATCCCCAGTGGTGCCAGTACACTCACTGGACTGACTGCACTGCATCCCCAGTGGTGCTAGTGCACTCTCTGGACTCACTGCACTGCATCTCCAGTGGTGCCAGAGCACTCTCTGGACTCACTGCAGTGCATCCCCAGTGGTGCCAGTGCACTCTCTGGACTCACTGCGCTGCATCCCCAGTGGTGCCAGTGCACTCTGTGGACTCACTGCTGTGCATCCCCATTGGTGCGAGTGCACTCTCTGGACTCACTGCACTGCATCCCCAGTGGTGCCAGTGCACTCTGTGGACTCACTGCAGTGCATCCCCAGTGGTGCCAATGCACTCTCTGGACCTCCGGCACCGCATCCCCAGTGGAGCCAGTGCACTCTCTGGACTCGCGGCACTGCATCCCCAGTGGTTCCAGTGCACTCTCTCGAGTCACTGCACTACATCCCCAGTTGTGCCAGTGCACTCACTGGACTCACTGTACTGCATCATCAGTGGTGCCAGTGCACTCTCTGGACTCACTGCACTGCATCCCCAGTGGTGCCAGTGCACTCTCTGGACTCACTGCACTGCATCCCCAGTGGTGCCAGTGCTATCCCTGGACTCACTGTAGTGCATCCCCAGTGGTGCCAGTGCACTCTCTGGACTCACTGCAGTGCATCCCCAGTGGTGCCAGTGCACTCTCTGGACTCACTGAAGTGCATTCTCTGTGGTGCCAGTGCACTCTCTGGACTCACTGCAGTGCATCCCCAGTTGTGCCAGTGCACTCACTGGACTCACTGCACTGCATCCCCAGTGGTGCCAGTGCTATCCCTGGACTCACTGTAGTGCATCCCCAGTGGTGCCAGTGAACTCTCTGGACTCACTGCAGGGCATCCCCAGTGGTGCCAGTGCACTCTCTGGACTCACTGCACTGCATCCCCAGTGCTGCCAGTGCACTCTCTGGACTCACTGCACTGCATCACCTGTGGTGCCAGTGCACTCTCTGGACTCACTGCACCGCATCCGCAGTGGTGCCAGTGCACTCTCTAGAGTCACTGCGCTGCATCCCCAGTTGTGCCAGTGCACTCTCTGGACTCACTGCAGTGCATCCCCAGTGGTGCCAGTGCACTCTCTGGACTCACTGCAGTGCATCCCCAGTGGTACCAGTGCACTCTCTGGACTCGCGTCACTGCATCCCCAGTGGTGCCACTGCACTCTCTGGACTCACTGCACTGCATCCCCAGTGGTGCCAGTGCTATCCCTGGACTCACTGTAGTGCATCCCCAGTGGTGCCAGTGCACTCTCTGGACTCACTGCAGGGCATCCCCAGTGGTGCCAGTGCACTCTCTGGACTCACTGCACTGCATCCCCAGTGGTGCAAGTGCACTCTCTGGACTCACTGCAGTGCATCCCCAGTGGTGCCAGTGCACTCTCTGGACTCACTGCAGTGCATCCCCAGTGGAGCCCGTGCACTCTCTGGACTCACTGAAGTGCATCCCCAGTGGTGCCAGTGCACTCTCTGGACTCACTGCACTGCAACCCCCGGTGGTGCCAGTGCACTCTGTGGACTCACTGCACTGCATCCCCAGTGGTACCAGTGCACTCTCTGGACTCACTGCAGTGCATCCCCAGTGGTGCCAGTACACTCACTGGACTGACTGCACTGCATCCCCAGTGGTGCTAGTGCACTCTCTGGACTCACTGCACTGCATCGCCAGTGGTGCCAGTGCACTCTCTGGACTCACTGCACTGCATCCCCAGTGGTGCCAGTGCACTCTCTGGACTCACTGCACTGCATCCCCAGTGGTGCCAGTGCACTCTCTGGACTCACTGCACTGCATCCCCAGTGGTGCAAGTGCACTCTCTGGACTCACTGCAGTGCATCCCCAGTGGTGCCAGTACACTCACTGGACTCACTGCACTGCATCCCCAGTGGTGCCAGTGCACTCTGTGGACTCACTGCTGTGCATCCCCATTGGTGCCAGTGTACTCTCTGGACTCACTGCACTGCATCCCCAGTGGAGCCAGTGCACTCTGTGGACTCACTGAAGTGCATCCCCATTGGTGCCAGTGCACTCTCTGGTCTCACTGCACTGCATCCCCAGTGGTGCCAGTGCACTCTCTGGACTCTCTGCACTGCATGTCCAATGGTGCCAGTGCACTCTCTGGACTCACTGCACTGCATCCCCAGTGGTGCCAATGCACTCTCTGGACTCACTGCTGTGCATCCCCAGTGGTGCCAGTGCACTCTCTGGACTCACTGCACTGCATCCCCAGTGGTGCCAGTGCACTCTCTGGGCTCACTGCACTGCATCCCCAGTGGTGCCAGTGCACTCTCTGGACTCACTGCAGTGCATCCCAAGTGGTGCCAAAGCACTCTCTGGACTCACTGCAGTGCATCCCCAGTGGTGCCAGTACACTCACTGGACTCACTGCACTGCATCCCCAGTGGTGCCAGTGCAGTCTCTGCACTCACTGAAGTGCATCTCCAGTGGTGCCAGTGAACTCTCTGGACTCACTGCAGTGCATCCCCAGTGGTGCCAGTGCACTCTCTGGACTCACTGCACTGCATCCCCAGTGGTGCCAGTGCACTCTCTGGACTCACTGCAGTGCATCCCCAGTGGTGCCAGGGCACTCTCTGGACTCACTGCACTGCATCTCCAATGGTGCCAGTGTACTCTCTGGACTCACTGCACTGCATCCCCAGTGGAGCCAGTGCACTCTGTGGACTCACTGAAGTGCATCCCCATTGGTGCCAGTGCACTCTCTGGACTCACTGCACTGCATCCCCAGTGGTGCCAGTGCACTCTCTGGACTCACTGCACTGCATCCCCAGTGGTGCCAGTGCACTCTCTGGACTCACTGCAGTGCATCCCCACTGGTGCCAAAGCACTCTCTGGACTCACTGCAGTGCATCCCCAGTGGTGCCAGTACACTCACTGGACTCACTGCACTGCATCCCCAGTGGTGCCAGTGCAGTCTCTGCACTCACTGAAGTGCATCTCCAGTGGTGCCAGTGAACTCTCTGGACTCACTGCAGTGCATCCCCAGTGGTGCCAGTGCACTCTCTGGACTCACTGCACTGCATCCCCAGTGGTGCCAGTGCACTCTCTGGACTCACTGCACTGCATCCCCAGTGGTGCCAGTGCACTCTCTGGACTCACTGCACTGCATCTCCAATGGTGCCAGTGCACTCTCTGGACTCACTGCACTGCATCCCCAGTGGTGCCAATGCACTCTCTGGACTCACTGCTGTGCATCCCCAGTGGTGCCAGTGCACTCTCTGGACTCACTGCACTGCATCCCCAGTGGTGCCAGTGCACTCTCTGGACTCACTGCACTGCATCCCCAGTGGTGCCAGTGCACTCTGTGGGCTCACTGCTGTGCATCCCCATTGGTGCCAGTGCACTCTCTGGACTCACTGCACTGCATCCCCAGTGGTGCCAGTGCACTCTCTGGACTCACTGCACTGCATCCCCAGTGGTGCAAGTGCACTCTCTGGACTCACTGCAGTGCATCCCCAGTGGTGCCAGTGCACTCTCTGGACTCACTGCAGTGCATCCCCAGTGTAGCCCGTGCACTCTCTGGACTCACTGAAGTGCATCCCCAGTGGTGCCAGTGCACTCTCTGGACTCACTGCACTGCATCCCCAGTGGTGCCAGTGCACTCTGTGGACTCACTGCACTGCATCCCCAGTGGTGCCAGTGCACTCTCTGGACTCACTGCAGTGCATCCCCAGTGGTGCCAGTACACTCACTGGACTGACTGCACTGCATCCCCAGTGGTGCTAGTGCACTCTCTGGACTCACTGCACTGCATCGCCAGTGGTGCCAGTGCACTCTCTGGACTCACTGCACTGCATCCCCAGTGGTGCCAGTGCACTCTCTGGACTCACTGCACTGCATCCCCAGTGGTGCCAGTGCACTCTCTGGACTCACTGCACTGCATCCCCAGTGGTGCAAGTGCACTCTCTGGACTCACTGCAGTGCATCCCCAGTGGTGCCAGTACACTCACTGGACTCACTGCACTGCATCCCCAGTGGTGCCAGTGCACTCTGTGGACTCACTGCTGTGCATCCCCATTGGTGCCAGTGTACTCTCTGGACTCACTGCACTGCATCCCCAGTGGAGCCAGTGCACTCTGTGGACTCACTGAAGTGCATCCCCATTGGTGCCAGTGCACTCTCTGGACTCACTGCACTGCATCCCCAGTGGTGCCAGTGCACTCTCTGGACTCTCTGCACTGCATCTCCAATGGTGCCAGTGCACTCTCTGGACTCACTGCACTGCATCCCCAGTGGTGCCAATGCACTCTCTGGACTCACTGCTGTGCATCCCCAGTGGTGCCAGTGCACTCTCTGGACTCACTGCACTGCATCCCCAGTGGTGCCAGTGCACTCTCTGGGCTCACTGCAGTGCATCCCCAGTGGTGCCAGTGCACTCTGTGGACTCACTGCTGTGCATCCCCATTGGTGCCAGTGCACTCTCTGGACTCACTGCACTGCATCCCCAGTGGTGTCAGTGCACTCTCTGGACTCACTGCACTGCATCCCCAGTGGTGCAAGTGCACTCTCTGGACTCACTGCAGTGCATCCCAAGTGGTGCCAATGCACTCTCTGGACTCACTGCAGTGCATCCCCAGTGGTACCAGTACACTCACTGGACTCACTGCACTGCATCCCCAGTGGTGCCAGTGCACTCTCTGCACTCACTGAAGTGCAGCCCCATTGGAGCCAGTGAACTATCTGGACTCACTGCAGTGCATCCCCAGTGGTGCCAGTGCACTCTCTGGACTCACTGCACTGCATCCCCAGTGGTGCCAGTGCACTCTCTGGACTCACTGCACTGCATCTCCAATGGTGCCAGTGCACTCTCTGGACTCACTGCACTGCATCCCCAGTGGTGCCAATGCACTCTCTGGACTCACTGCTGTGCATCCCCAGTGGTGCCAGTGCACTCTCTGGACTCACTGTACTGCATCCCCAGTGGTGCCAGTGCACTCTCTGGACTCACTACACTGCATCCCCATTGGTGCCAGTGCACTCTCTGGACTCACTGCACTGCATCCCCAGTGGTGCCAGTGCACTCTCTGGACTTGCTCCACTGCATCCCCAGTGGTGCCAGTGCACTCTCTGGACTCACTGCACTGCAACCCCAGTGTTGCCAGTGCAATCTCTGGACTCACTGCAATGCATACTCAGTGGAGCCCGTGCACTCTCTGGACTCACTGCACAGCATCCCCAGTGGTGCCAGTGCACTCTCTGGACTCACTGCAGTGCATCCCCAGTGGTGCCAGTGCACTCTTTGGACTCACTGAAGTGCATTCTCAGTGGTGCAAGTGCACTCTCTGGACTCACTGCACTGCATCCCCAGTGGTGCCAGTGCGCTCTCTGGACTCACTGCATTGCATCCCCAGTGGTGCCAGTACACTCTCTGGACTCACTGAAGGGCATTCTCAGTGGTGCCAGTGCACTCTCTGGACTCACTGCAGTGCATCCCCAGTGGTGCCAGTGCACTCTCTGGACTCACCGCACCGCATACCCAGTGGTGCCAGTGCACTCTCTGGAGTAACTGCAGTGCATCACCAGTGGTGCCACTGCTCTCTCTGGACTCACTGCACTGCATCCCCAGTGGTGCCAGAGCACTCTCTGGACTCACTGCACTGCATCCCCAGCGGTGCCAGTGCACTCTCTGGACTCACTGCACTGCATCCCCAGTGGTGCCAGAGCACTCTCTGGACTCACTGCACTGCATCCCCAGTGGAGCCAGTGCGATCTCTGGACTCACTGCACTGCATCCCCAGTGGTGCCAGTGCACTCTCTGGACTCACTGCAGTGCATCCCCAGTGGAGCCCGTGCACTCTGTGGACTCACTGCAGTGCATTCTCAGTGGTGCCAGTGCACTCTCTGGACTCACTGCACTGCATCCCCAGTGGTGCCAGTACACTCACTGGACTGACTGCACTGCATCCCCAGTGGTGCTAGTGCACTCTCTGGACTCACTGCACTGCATCTCCAGTGGTGCCAGAGCACTCTCTGGACTCACTGCAGTGCATCCCCAGTGGTGCCAGTGCACTCTCTGGACTCACTGCGCTGCATCCCCAGTGGTGCCAGTGCACTCTGTGGACTCACTGCTGTGCATCCCCATTGGTGCGAGTGCACTCTCTGGACTCACTGCACTGCATCCCCAGTGGTGCCAGTGCACTCTGTGGACTCACTGCAGTGCATCCCCAGTGGTGCCAATGCACTCTCTGGACCTCCGGCACCGCATTCCCAGTGGAGCCAGTGCACTCTCTGGACTCGCGGCACTGCATCCCCAGTGGTTCCAGTGCACTCTCTCGAGTCACTGCACTACATCCCCAGTTGTGCCAGTGCACTCACTGGACTCACTGTACTGCATCATCAGTGGTGCCAGTGCACTCTCTGGACTCACTGCACTGCATCCCCAGTGGTGCCAGTGCACTCTCTGGACTCACTGCACTGCATCCCCAGTGGTGCCAGTGCTATCCCTGGACTCACTGTAGTGCATCCCCAGTGGTGCCAGTGCACTCTCTGGACTCACTGCAGTGCATCCCCAGTGGTGCCAGTGCACTCTCTGGACTCACTGAAGTGCATTCTCTGTGGTGCCAGTGCACTCTCTGGACTCACTGCAGTGCATCCCCAGTTGTGCCAGTGCACTCACTGGACTCACTGCACTGCATCCCCAGTGGTGCCAGTGCTATCCCTGGACTCACTGTAGTGCATCCCCAGTGGTGCCAGTGCACTCTCTGGACTCACTGCAGGGCATCCCCAGTGGTGCCAGTGCACTCTCTGGACTCACTGCACTGCATCCCCAGTGCTGCCAGTGCACTCTCTGGACTCACTGCACTGCATCACCTGTGGTGCCAGTGCACTCTCTGGACTCACTGCACCGCATCCGCAGTGGTGCCAGTGCACTCTCTAGAGTCACTGCGCTGCATCCCCAGTTGTGCCAGTGCACTCTCTGGACTCACTGCAGTGCATCCCCAGTGGTGCCAGTGCACTCTCTGGACTCACTGCAGTGCATCCCCAGTGGTACCAGTGCACTCTCTGGACTCGCGTCACTGCATCCCCAGTGGTGCCACTGCACTCTCTGGACTCACTGCACTGCATCCCCAGTGGTGCCAGTGCTATCCCTGGACTCACTGTAGTGCATCCCCAGTGGTGCCAGTGCACTCTCTGGACTCACTGCAGGGCATCCCCAGTGGTGCCAGTGCACTCTCTGGACTCACTGCACTGCATCCCCAGTGGTGCAAGTGCACTCTCTGGACTCACTGCAGTGCATCCCCAGTGGTGCCAGTGCACTCTCTGGACTCACTGCAGTGCATCCCCAGTGGAGCCCGTGCACTCTCTGGACTCACTGAAGTGCATCCCCAGTGGTGCCAGTGCACTCTCTGGACTCACTGCACTGCATCCCCAGTGGTGCCAGTGCACTCTGTGGACTCACTGCACTGCATCCCCAGTGGTGCCAGTGCACTCTCTGGACTCACTGCAGTGCATCCCCAGTGGTGCCAGTACACTCACTGGACTGACTGCACTGCATCCCCAGTGGTGCTAGTGCACTCTCTGGACTCACTGCACTGCATCGCCAGTGGTGCCAGTGCACTCTCTGGACTCACTGCACTGCATCGCCAGTGGTGCCAGTGCACTCTCTGGACTCACTGCACTGCATCCCCAGTGGTGCCAGTGCACTCTCTGGACTCACTGCACTGCATCCCCAGTGGTGCAAGTGCACTCTCTGGACTCACTGCAGTGCATCCCCAGTGGTGCCAGTACACTCACTGGACTCACTGCACTGCATCCCCAGTGGTGCCAGTGCACTCTGTGGACTCACTGCTGTGCATCCCCATTGGTGCCAGTGTACTCTCTGGACTCACTGCACTGCATCCCCAGTGGAGCCAGTGCACTCTGTGGACTCACTGAAGTGCATCCCCATTGGTGCCAGTGCACTCTCTGGTCTCACTGCACTGCATCCCCAGCGGTGCCAGTGCACTCTCTGGACTCTCTGCACTGCATGTCCAATGGTGCCAGTGCACTCTCTGGACTCACTGCACTGCATCCCCAGTGGTGCCAATGCACTCTCTGGACTCACTGCTGTGCATCCCCAGTGGTGCCAGTGCACTCTCTGGACTCACTGCACTGCAACCCCAGTGGTGCCAGTGCACTCTCTGGGCTCACTGCAGTGCATCCCCAGTGGTGCCAGTGCACTCTGTGGACTCACTGCTGTGCATCCCCATTGGTGCCAGTGCACTCTCTGGACTCACTGCACTGCATCCCCAGTGGTGTCAGTGCACTCTCTGGACTCACTGCACTGCATCCCCAGTGGTGCAAGTGCACTCTCTGGACTCACTGCAGTGCATCCCAAGTGGTGCCAATGCACTCTCTGGACTCACTGCAGTGCATCCCCAGTGGTGCCAGTACACTCACTGGACTCACTGCACTGCATCCCCAGTGGTGCCAGTGCACTCTCTGCACTCACTGAAGTGCAGCCCCATTGGTGCCAGTGAACTATCTGGACTCACTGCAGTGCATCCCCAGTGGTGCCAGTGCACTCTGTGGACTCACTGCACTGCATCCCCAGTGGTGCCAGTGCACTCTCTGGACTCACTGCACTGCATCCCCAGTGGTGCCAGTGCACTCTCTGGACTCACTGCACTGCATCCCCAGTGGTGCCAGTGCACTCTCTGGACTCACTGCACTGCATCCCCAGTGGTGCCAATGCACTCTCTGGACTCACTGCTGTGCATCCCCAGTGGTGCCAGTGCACTCTCTGGACTCACTGTACTGCATCCCCAGTGGTGCCAGTGCACTCTCTGGACTCACTACACTGCATCCCCATTGGTGCCAGTGCACTCTCTGGACTCACTGCACTGCATCCCCAGTGGTGCCAGTGCACTCTCTGGACTTGCTCCACTGCATCCCCAGTGGTGCCAGTGCACTCTCTGGACTCACTGCACTGCAACCCCAGTGTTGCCAGTGCACTCTCTGGACTCACTGCAATGCATACTCAGTGGAGCCCGTGCACTCTCTGGACTCACTGCACAGCATCCCCAGTGGTGCCAGTGCACTCTCTGGACTCACTGCAGTGCATCCCCAGTGGTGCCAGTGCACTCTTTGGACTCACTGAAGTGCATTCTCAGTGGTGCAAGTGCACTCTCTGGACTCACTGCACTGCATCCCCAGTGGTGCCAGTGCGCTCTCTGGACTCACTGAAGTGCATCCCCAGTGGTGCCAGTACACTCTCTGGACTCACTGAAGTGCATCCCCAGTGGTGCCAGTACACTCTCTGGACTCACTGAAGGGCATTCTCAGTGGTGCCAGTGCACTCTCTGGACTCACTGCAGTGCATCCCCAGTGGTGCCACTGCACTCTCTGGACTCACCGCACCGCATACCCAGTGGTGCCAGTGCACTCTCTGGAGTAACTGCAGTGCATCACCAGTGGTGCCACTGCTCTCTCTGGACTCACTGCACTGCATCCCCAGTGGTGCCAGAGCACTCTCTGGACTCACTGCACTGCATCCCCAGCGGTGCCAGTGCACTCTCTGGACTCACTGCACTGCATCCCCAGTGGTGCCAGTGCACTCTGTGGACTCACTGCACTGCATCCCCAGTGGTGCCAGTGCACTCTCTGGACTCACTGCACTGCATCCCCAGTGGTGCCAGTACACTCACTGGACTGACTGCACTGCATCCCCAGTGGTGCTAGTGCACTCTCTGGACTCACTGCACTGCATCGCCAGTGGTGCCAGTGCACTCTCTGGACTCACTGCACTGCATCCCCAGTGGTGCCAGTGCACTCTCTGGACTCACTGCACTGCATCCCCAGTGGTGCCAGTGCACTCTCTGGACTCACTGCACTGCATCCCCAGTGGTGCAAGTGCACTCTCTGGACTCACTGCAGTGCATCCCCATTGGTGCCAGTACACTCACTGGACTCACTGCACTGCATCCCCAGTGGTGCCAGTGCACTCTGTGGACTCATTGCTGTGCATCCCCATTGGTGCCAGTGTACTCTCTGGACTCACTGCACTGCATCCCCAGTGGAGCCAGTGCACTCTGTGGACTCACTGAAGTGCATCCCCATTGGTGCCAGTGCACTCTCTGGTCTCACTGCACTGCATCCCCAGTGGTGCCAGTGCACTCTCTGGACTCTCTGCACTGCATGTCCAATGGTGCCAGTGCACTCTCTGGACTCACTGCACTGCATCCCCAGTGGTGCCAATGCACTCTCTGGACTCACTGCTGTGCATCCCCAGTGGTGCCAGTGCACTCTCTGGACTCACTGCACTGCATCCCCAGTGGTGCCAGTGCACTCTCTGGGCTCACTGCAGTGCATCCCCAGTGGTGCCAGTGCACTCTGTGGACTCACTGCTGTGCATCCCCATTGGTGCCAGTGCACTCTCTGGACTCACTGCACTGCATCCCCAGTGGTGTCAGTGCACTCTCTGGACTCACTGCACTGCATCCCCAGTGGTGCAAGTGCACTCTCTGGACTCACTGCAGTGCATCCCAAGTGGTGCCAATGCACTCTCTGGACTCACTGCAGTGCATCCCCAGTGGTGCCAGTACACTCACTGGACTCACTGCACTGCATCCCCAGTGGTGCCAGTGCACTCTCTGCACTCACTGAAGTGCAGCCCCATTGGTGCCAGTGAACTATCTGGACTCACTGCAGTGCATCCCCAGTGGTGCCAGTGCACTCTCTGGACTCACTGCACTGCATCCCCAGTGGTGCCAGTGCACTCTCTGGACTCACTGCACTGCATCCCCAGTGGTGCCAGTGCACTCTCTGGACTCACTGCAGTGCATCCCCAGTGGTGCCAGTGCACTCTCTGGACTCACTGCACTGCATCCCCAGTGGTGCCAATGCACTCTCTGGACTCACTGCTGTGCATCCCCAGTGGTGCCAGTGCACTCTCTGGACTCACTGTACTGCATCCCCAGTGGTGCCAGTGCACTCTCTGGACTCACTACACTGCATCCCCATTGGTGCCAGTGCACTCTCTGGACTCACTGCACTGCATCCCCAGTGGTGCCAGTGCACTCTCTGGACTTGCTCCACTGCATCCCCAGTGGTGCCAGTGCACTCTCTGGACTCACTGCACTGCAACCCCAGTGTTGCCAGTGCACTCTCTGGACTCACTGCAATGCATACTCAGTGGAGCCCGTGCACTCTCTGGACTCACTGCACAGCATCCCCAGTGGTGCCAGTGCACTCTCTGGACTCACTGCAGTGCATCCCCAGTGGTGCCAGTGCACTCTTTGGACTCACTGAAGTGCATTCTCAGTGGTGCAAGTGCACTCTCTGGACTCACTGCACTGCATCCCCAGTGGTGCCAGTGCGCTCTCTGGACTCACTGAAGTGCATCCCCAGTGGTGCCAGTACACTCTCTGGACTCACTGAAGGGCATTCTCAGTGGTGCCAGTGCACTCTCTGGACTCACTGCAGTGCATCCCCAGTGGTGCCAGTGCACTCTCTGGACTCACCGCACCGCATACCCAGTGGTGCCAGTGCACTCTCTGGAGTAACTGCAGTGCATCACCAGTGGTGCCACTGCTCTCTCTGGACTCACTGCACTGCATCCCCAGTGGTGCCAGAGCACTCTCTGGACTCACTGCACTGCATCCCCAGCGATGCCAGTGCACTCTCTGGACTCACTGCACTGCATCCCCAGTGGTGCCAGAGCACTCTCTGGACTCACTGCACTGCATCCCCAGTGGAGCCAGTGCGATCTCTGGACTCACTGCACTGCATCCCCAGTGGTGCCAGTGCACTCTGTGGACTCACTGCAGTGCATCCCCAGTGGAGCCCGTGCACTCTGTGGACTCACTGCAGTGCATTCTCAGTGGTGCCAGTGCACTCTCTGGACTCACTGCACTGCATCCCCAGTGGTGCCAGTACACTCACTGGACTGACTGCACTGCATCCCCAGTGGTGCTAGTGCACTCTCTGGACTCACTGCACTGCATCTCCAGTGGTGCCAGAGCACTCTCTGGACTCACTGCAGTGCATCCCCAGTGGTGCCAGTGCACTCTCTGGACTCACTGCGCTGCATCCCCAGTGGTGCCAGTGCACTCTGTGGACTCACTGCTGTGCATCCCCATTGGTGCCAGTGCACTCTCTGGACTCACTGCACTGCATCCCCAGTGGTGCCAGTGCACTCTGTGGACTCACTGCAGTGCATCCCCAGTGGTGCCAATGCACTCTCTGGACCTCCGGCACCGCATCCCCAGTGGAGCCAGTGCACTCTCTGGACTCACTGCACTGCATCCCCAGTGGTTCCAGTGCACTCTCTCGAGTCACTGCACTACATCCCCAGTTGTGCCAGTGCACTCACTGGACTCACTGTACTGCATCATCAGTGGTGCCAGTGCACTCTCTGGACTCACTGCAGTGCATCCCCAGTGGTGCCAGTGCACTCTCTGGACTCACTGCACTGCATCCCCAGTGCTGCCAGTGCACTATCTGGACTCACTGCACTGCATCACCTGTGGTGCCAGTGCACTCTCTGGACTCACTGCACCGCATCCGCAGTGGTGCCAGTGCACTCTCTAGAGTCACTGCGCTGCATCCCCAGTTGTGCCAGTGCACTCTCTGGACTCACTGCAGTGCATCCCCAGTGGTGCCAGTGCACTCTCTGGACTCACTGCAGTGCATCCCCAGTGGTACCAGTGCACTCTCTGGACTCGCGTCACTGCATCCCCAGTGGTGCCACTGCACTCTCTGGACTCGCGTCACTGCATACCCAGTGGTGCCAGTGCACTCTCTGGACTCACTGAAGTGCATCCCCAGTGGTGCCAGTGCACTCTCTGGACTCACTGCAGTGCATTCCCGGTGGTGCCAGTGCACTCTCTGGACTCACTGCAGTGCATCCCCAGTGGTGCTAGTGCACTCTGGACTCACTGCAGTGCATCCCCAGTGGTGCCAGTGCACTCTCTGGACTCACTGCAGTGCATCCCCAGTGGTGCTAGTGCACTCTGGACTCACTGCAGTGCATCCCCAGTGGTGCCAGTGCACTCTCTGGACTCACTGCACTGCATCCCCAGTGGTGCCAGTGCACTCTCTGGACTCACTGTACTGCATCCCCAGTGGTGCCAGTGCACTCTCTGGACTCACCGCACTGCACCCTGAGTGGTGCCAGTGCACTCTCTGGACTCACTGCACCGCATCCCCAGTGGTGCCAGTGCACCCTCTAGAGTCACTGCGCTGCATCCCCAGTGGTGCCAGTGCACTCTCTGGAGTGACTGCAGTGCATCCCCAGTGGTGCCAGTGCACTCTCTGGACTCACTGCACTGCATCCCCAGTGGTGCCAGTGCACTCTCTGGACTCACTGCACTGCATCCCCAATGGTGCCAGTGCACTCTCTGGACTCACCGCACTGCACCCTGAGTGGTGCCAGTGCACTCTCTGGACTCACTGCACCGCATCCCCAGTGGTGCCAGTGCACCCTCTAGAGTCACTGCGCTGCATCCCCAGTGGTGCCAGTGCACTCTCTGGACTGACTGCAGTGCATCACCAGTGGTGCCAGTGCACTCTCTGGACTCACTGCACTGCATCCCCAGTGGTGCCAGTGCACTCTCTTGACTCACTGCACTGCACCCTGAGTGGTGCCAGTGCACTCTCTGGACTCACTGCACTGCATCCCCAGTGGTGCCAAAGCACTCTCTGGACTCCCGCCACCGCATCCCCAGTGGTTCCAGTGCACTCTCTGCACTCACTGCACTGCATCCCGAGTGGTGCCAGTGCACTCTCTGGACTCACTGCAGTCCATCCCCAGTGGTGCCAGTGCACTCTCTGGACTCACTGCAGTGCATCCCCAGTGCTGCCATTGCTCTCTCTGGACTCACTGCACTGCATCCACATTGGTGCCAGTGCACTCTCTGGACTCACTGCGCTGCATCCCCAGTGGTGCCAGTACACTCACTGGACTCACTGCACTGTATCCCCAGTGGTGCCAGTGCAGTCTCTGCACTCACTGAAGTGCATCTCCAGTGGTGCCAGTGAACTCTCTGGACTCACTGCACTGCATCCCTAGGGCACTCTCTGCAGACACTGCAGTGCATCCCCAAAGGTGACAGTGCACTCTCTGGACTCACTGCACTGCATCCCCAGTGGTGCCAGTGCACTCTCTGGACTCAGTGCACTACTCCAGCCGCGGCAGTCGCTCCAGCCGCGGTAGCCCTCCAGCCGCGGCAGCCGCTCCGTCCGCGGCATACGCGGCAGACTCTCCAACCGCGGCAGCCGCTCCAGCCGCGGAAGCCGCGGCAGCCGCTCCAAACGCGGCAGGCGCTCCAACCGCGGCAACCGCTCCACTCGGTAGCGGCTGGAGCGGCTGCCGCGGCAAGAGCGGCTGGAGCGGCTGCCGCGGCTGGATCTCCTGCCGCGTTTGGAGCGGTTACCGCGGCTGGAGCGGCTGGAGCGGCTGCCGCGGCTGGAGCGGCTGCCGCGGCTGGATCTCCTGCCGCGTTTGGAGCGGTTACCGCGGCTGGAGCGGCTGGAGCGGCTGCCGCGGCTGGAGCGTCTGCCGCGGCTGGAGGGGCTACCGCGGCTGGAGCGGTTGACGCGGCTGGAGCGGAAACCGAGGCTGGAGCGCCACTCTCTGGACTCACTGCACTGCATCACCAGTGGTGCCAGTGCACTCTCTGGACTCACTGCACTGCATCACCAGTGGTGCCAGTGCACTCACTGGACTGACTGCAGTGCATCCCCAGTGGTGCCAGTGCACTCTCTGGACTCACTGCACTGCATCCCCAGTGGCGCTAGTGCACTCTCTGGACTCACTGCAGTGCATCCCCAGTGGTGCCAGTGCACTCTCTGGACACACTGAAGTGTATTTTCAGTGGTGCCAGTGCACTCTCTGGACTCACTGCACTGCATCCCCAGTGGTGCCAGTGCACTCTCTGGACTCACTGCACTGCATCCCCAGTGGTGCCAGTGCACTCTCTGGACTCACTGCACTGCATCCCCAGTGGTGCCAGTGCGCTCTCTGGACTCACTGCAGTGCATCCCCCGTGGTGCAAGTGCACTCTCTGGACTCACTGGAGTGCATCACCTGTGGTGCCAGTGCACTCTCTGGACTCACTGCACTGCATCCCCAGTGCAGCCAGGGCACTCTCTGGACTCACTGAAGTGCATTCTCAGTGGAGCCTGTGCACTCTCTGGACTCACTGCACTGCATCCCCAGTGGTGCCAGTGCACTCGCTGGACTAACTGCACTGCATCCCCAGTGGTGCCAGTGCTATCCCTGGACTCACTGTAGTGCATCCCCAGTGGTGCCAGTGCACTCTCTGGACTCACTGCAGTGCATCCCCCGTGGTGCAAGTGCACTCTCTGGACTCACTGAAGTGCATTCTCAGTGGTGCCAGTGCACTCACTGGACTCACTGCACTGCATCCCCAGTGGTGCCAGTGCACTCTCTGGGCTCACTGCAGGGCATCCCCAGTGGTGCCAGTGCACTCTCTGGACTCACTGCAGTGCATCCCCAGTGGTGCCAGTGCTATCCCTGGACTCACTGTAGTGCATCCCCAGTGGTGCCAGTGCACTCTCTAGACTCACTGCAGGGCATCCCCAGTGGTGCCAGTGCACTCTCTGGACTCACTGCACTGCATCCCCAGTGGTGCCAGTGCACTCTCTGGACTCACTGCAGTGCATCCCCAGTAGTGCCAGTGCACTCTCTGCACTCACTTCACTGCATCGCCAGTGGTGCCAGTGCACTCTCTGGACTCACTGCACTGCATTCTTAGTGGTGACAGTGAAGTCTTTGGACTCACTGCACTCCATCCCCACTGGTGCCTTTGCACTCCCTGGACTCACTGCACTGCTCCAGCCGCGGCAGCCGCTCCAGCCGCGGTAGCCCTCCAGCCGTGGCAGCCGCTCCACTCGGTAGCGGCTGGAGCGGCTGCCGCGGCTGGAGCGGCTGGAGCGGCTGCCGCGGCTGGAGCGGCTGCCGCGGTTGGAGCGGCTGCCGCGGCTGGAGCGGCTGGAGCGGATGCCGCGGCTGGAGCGGCTGGAGCGGCTGCCGCGGCTGGAGCGTCTGGCGCGGCTGGAGGAGCTACCGCGTCTGGAGCGGTTAACGCGGCTGGAGCGGATGCCGAGGCTGGAGCGGATGCCGCGGCTGGTGCGGCTGGAGAGGCTGCCGCGGCTGGAGCAGTGCAGTGAGTCCAGAGAGTGCACTGGCACCTTGGGGATGCAGTGCAGTGAGTAAAGAGAGTGCACTGGCACCACTGGGGATGCAATGCAGTGAGTCCAGAGAGTGCACTGGCACCACTGGGGATGCAGTGCTGTGAGTCCAGAGAGTGCCCAGGCAACACTGGGAATGCACTACAGTGACTGCAGAGACTGCACTGACACCACTGCGGATGCAGTGCCGCGAGTCCAGAGAGTGCACTGGCACCACTGGGGATGCGGTGCCGGGAGTCCAGAGAGTGCTTTGGCGCCACTGGGGATGCACTGCAGTTAGTCCAGAGAGTGCACTGGCACCACTGGGGATGCAGTGCCGTGAGTCCAGAGAATGCACTGGCACCACTGGGGATACGGTGCCGGGAGTCCAGAGAGTGCACTGACACCACTGGGGATGCGGTGCCTGGAGTCCAGAGAGTGCTTTGGCACCACTGGGGATGCAGTGCAGTAAGTCCACAGAGTGCACTGACACCACTGGGGATGCTGAGCAGTGAGTCCAGAGAGTTCACTGGCACCACTGAGAATGCATTTCAGTGAGTCCAGAGAGTGCCGTTCCAGCCTCGGCATCCGCTCCAGCCGAGTCAACCCCGCGGTAGCCCCTCCAGCCGCGGCAGACGCTCCAGACGCGGCAGCCGCTCCAGCCGCTCCAGCCGCGGCAGCCGCTCCAGCCCCTCCAGCCGCGCCAGCCTCTCCATCCGCGGCAGCCGCTCCAGCCGCGGCAACCGCTCCAGCCGCTCCAACCGCGGCAGCCGCTCCAGCCGCTACCGAGTGGAGCGGCTGCCACGGCTGGAGGGCTACCGCGGCTGGAGCGGCTGCCGCGGCTGGAGCAGTGCAGTGAGTCCAGGGAGTGCACTTGCACCACTGGGGATGCAGCGCAGTGACTCCAGAAAGAGCACTGGCACCACTGGGGATGCACTGCAGTGAGTCCAGAGAGTGCACTGGCTCCACTGAGAATGCACTTCAGTGAGTCCAGAGAGTGCACTGGCAGGACTGGGGATGCACTGCAGTGAGTCAAGAGAGTGCACTGGCAGGACTGGGGATGCAGTGCAGTGAGTCCAGAGAGTGCACTGGCACCACTGGGGATGCCCTGCAGTGAGTCCAGAGAGCGCACTGGCACCACTGGGGATGCAGTGCAGTGAGTCCAGTGAGTGCACTGGCACCACTGGGGATGCACTGCAGTGAGTCCAGAAAGTGCACTGGCACCACTGGGGATGCAGTGCTGTGAGTCCAGAGAGTGCCCAGGCAACACTGGGGATGCACTACAGTGACTGCAGAGACTGCACTGACACCACTGCGGATGCAGTGCCGCGAGTCCAGAGAGTGCACTGGCACCAATGGGGATGCACAGCAGTGAGTCCACAGAGTGCACTGGCTCCACTCGGGATGCAGTACAGTGAGTCCAGAGAGTGCACTGACACCACTGGGGATGCGGTGCCTGGAGTCCAGAGAGTGCTTTGGCACCACTGGGGATGCGGTGCAGTGAGTCCACAGAGTGCAATGGCACCACTGGGGATGCACTGCAGTGAGTCCAGAGTGCACTAGCACCACTGGGGATGCAGAGCAGTGAGTCCAGAGAGTGCACTGGCACCACTGAGAATGCATTTCAGTGAGTCCAGAGAGTGCCGTTCCAGCCTCGGCATCCGCTCCAGCCGAGTCAACCCCGCGGTAGCACCTCCATCCGCGGCAGACGCTCCAGACGCGGCAGCCGCTCCAGCCGCTCCAGCCGCGGCAGCCGCTCCAGCCCCTCCAGCCGCGCCATCCTCTCCATCCGCGGCAGCCGCTCCAGCCGCGGCAGCCGCTCCAGCCGCTCCAACCGCGGCAGCCGCTCCAGCCGCTACCGAGTGGAGCGGCTGCCACGGCTGGAGGGCTACCGCGGCTGGAGCGGCTGCCGCGGCTGGAGCAGTGCAGTGAGTCCAGGGAGTGCAAAGGCACCAGTGGGGATGGAGTGCAGTGAGTCCAAAGACTTCACTGTCACCACTGGGAATGCAGTGCAGTGAGTCCAGGGAGTGCACTTGCACCACTGGGGATGCAGCGCAGTGACTCCAGAGAGTGCACTGACACCACTGGGGATGCACTTCAGTCAGTCCAGTGAGTGTACTGGCACCACTGGGGATGCACTGCAGTGAGTCCAGAGAGTGCACTGGCTCCACTGAGAATGCACTTCAGTGAGTCCAGAGAGTGCACTGGCACCGGGGATGCAGTGCAGTGAGTCAAGAGAGTGCACTGGCACCACTGGGGATGCACTGCAGTGAGTCCAGAGAGTGCACTGGCACCACTGGGGATGCAGTGCAGTGACTCTAGAGAGTGCACTGGCTCCACGGAGAATGCACTTCAGTGAGTCCAGAGAGTGCACTGGCACCACTGGGGATGCTGTGCAGTGAGTCAAGAGAGTGCACTGGCAGGACTGGGGATGCAGTGCAGTGAGTCCAGAGAGTGCACTGGCACCACTGGGGATGCCCTGCAGTGAGTCCAGAGAGTGCACTGGCACCACTGGGGATGCCCTGCAGTGAGTCCAGAGAGTGCACTGGCACCACTGGGGATGCAGTGCAGTGAGTCCAGAGAGTGTACTGGCAGCACTGGGGATGCAGTGCAGTGAGTCCAGAGAGTGCACTGGCACCACTGAGAATGCACTTCAGTGTGTCCAGAGAGTGCACTGGCACCACTGGTGATGCAGTGCAGTGAGTCCAGAGAGTGCACTGGCACCACTGGTGATGCAGTGCAGTGAGTCCAGAGAGTGGCGCTCCAGCCTCGGTTTCCGCCCCAGCCGCGTCAACCGCTCCAGACGCGGTAGCCCCTCCAGCCGCGGCAGCCGCTCCAGCCGCGGCAGCCGCTCCAGCCGCTCCAGCCGCGGTAACCGCTCCAAACGCGGCAGGAGCTCCAGCCGCGGCAGCCGCTCCAGCCGCTCTAGCCGCGGCAGCCGCTCCAGCCGCTACCGAGTGGAGCGGCTGCCACGCCTGGAGCGGTTGCCGCGGACGGAGCGCCTGCCGCGGCTGGAGCGGCTGCCGCGGCTGCCGCGGCTGCCGAGGCTGGAGGGCTACTGCGGCTGCAGCGACTGCCGCGGCTGGAGTAGTGCACTGAGTCCAGAGAGTGCACTGGCACCACTGGGGATGCAGTGCAGTGAGTCCAGAGAGTGCACTGTCACCTTTGGGGATGCGCTGCAGTGTCTGCAGAGAGTGCCCTGGCACCACTAGGGATGCAGTGCAGTGAGACCAGAGAGTGCACTGGCACCACTGGTGATGCAGTGCAGTGAGTCCAGAGAGTGCACTGGCACCACTGTGGATGCAGTGCAGTGAGTCCAGAGAGAGCACTGGCAGCACAGGGGATGCAGTGCAGTGAGTCCAGAGAGTGCACTGGCACCACTAGGGATGCACTGCAGTGAGTCCAGAGAGTGCACTGGCACCACTGGGGATGCACTGCAGTCACTCCAGAGAGTGCACTGGCACCACTGGGGATGCACTGCAGTGAGTCCAGACAGTGCACTGGCACCACTGGGGATGTAGTGCAGTGAGTCCAGAGAGTGCACTGGAACCACTGGGGATGCGGTGGCGGGAGTCCAGAGAGTGCTTTGGCACCACTGGGGATGCAGTACAGTGAGTCCAGAGAGTGCAATGGCACCACTGGGGATGCAGCGCAGTGACTCTAGAGAGTGCACTGGCACCACACAGGGTGCAGTGCGGTGAGTCCAGAGAGTGCACTGGCACCACTGGGGATGCAGTACAGTGAGTCCAGAGAGTGCACTGGCACCACTGGGTATGCAGTGCAGTGAGTCCAGAGAGTGCACTGGCACCACTGGGGATGCACTGCAGTGAGTCCAGAGTGCACTAGCACCACTGGGGATGCACTGCAGTGAGTCCAGAGAGTGCACTGGCACCACTGGGGATGCACTTCAGTGAGTCCAGAGAGTGCACTGGCACCACTGGGGATGCAGTGACGCGAGTCCAGAGAGTGCTCTGGCACCACTGGGGATGCACTGCAGTCACTCCAGAGAGCGCACTGGCACCACTGGGGATGCGCTGCAGTGAGTCCAGAGAGTGCACTGGCACAACTGGGGATGCAGCGCAGTGACTCTAGAGAGTGCACTGGCACCACTGGGGATGCAGTGCAGTGAGTCCAGAGAGTGCACTGGCACCACAGGTGATGCACTCCAGTGAGTCCAGAGAGTGCACTTGCACCACGGGGGATGCAGTGCAGTGACGTCAGAGAGTGCACTGGCAGCATTGGGGTGCAGTGCAGTGAGTCCAGAGAGTGCACTGGCACCACTGGGGATGCAGTGCAGTGAGTCCAGAGAGTGCACTGGCAGCACTGGGGATGCACTGCAGTGAGTCCTGAGAGTACACTGGCTCCACCGGGGATGCCCTGCAGTGAGTCCAGAGAGTGCACTGGCGATGCAGTGCAGTGAGTCCAGAGAGTGCACTGGCACCACTGGGGATGCAGCGCAGTGAGTCCAGAGACTGCACTGGCACTACTGGGGATGCAGTGCAGTGAGTCCAGAGAGTGCACTGGCACCACTGATAATGCACTTCAGTGAGTCCAGAGAGTGCAGTGGCACCACTGGGGATGCAGTGCAGAGAGCCCAGAGATTGCACTGGCTCCACTAGGGATGCAGTGCTGTGACTCCAGAGAGCGCACTGGCACCACTGGGGATGCAGTGCAGTGAGTCCAGAGAGTGCACTGGCACCACTGGGGAAGCAGTGCAGTGAGTCCAGAGAGTGCACTGGCACCACTGGGGATGCACTGCAGTGAGTCCAGAGAGTGCACTGTCACTACTGGGGATGCAGTGCAGTGAGTCCAGAGAGTGCACTGGCACCACAGAGAATGCACTTCAGTGAGTCCAGAGAGTGCACTGGCACCACTGGGGATGCACTGCAGTGAGTCCAGAGATTGCACTGGCACCACTGGGGATGCAGTACAGTGAGTCCACACAGTGCACTAGCACCACTGGGGATGCAGTGCAGTGAGTCCAGAGAGTGCACTGGCACCACTGGGGATGCAGTGCAGTGAGTCCAGAGAGTGCACTGGCACCACTGGTGATGCACTACTGTGAGTCCAGAGAGTGCTCTTGCACCACAGGGGATGCAGTGCAGTGACTCAAGAGAGTGCACTGGCAGCACTGGGGATGCAGTGCAGTGAGTCCAGAGAGTGCACTGGCACCACTGGGGATGCAGAGCAGTGAGTCCAGAGAGTGCAATGGCACCACTGCGGATGCACTGCAGTGAGTCCAGAGAGTGCACTGGCTCCACTGGGGATGCACTGCAGTGAGTCCAGAGAGTGCACTGGCACCACTGGGGATGCACTGCAGTGAGTCCAGAGAGTGTACTGGCACCACTGGGGATGCACTGCAGTGAGTCCAGAGAGTGCACTGGCACCACTGGGGATGCACTGCAGTGAGTCCACAGAGTGCACTAGCACTACTGGGGATGCAGTGCAGTGAGTCCAGAGAGTGCGCTGGAACCACTGGGGATGCAGTGCAGTGAGTCCAGAGAGTGCACTGGCACCAATGGGGATGCAGTGCAGTGACTCCAGAGAGTGCACTGGCACCACTGGGGATGCACTGCAGTGAGTCCAGTGAGTGCACTGGCACCACTGGGGATGCAGTGCAGTGAGTCCAGACAGTGCACTGGCACCACTGGAGATGCACTGCAGTGACTCCAGAGAGTGCACTGGCACCACTGGGGATGCAGTGCAGTAAGTCCAGTGAGTGTACTGGCACCACTGGGGATGCACTGCAGTGAGTCCAGAGAGTGCACTGGCACCACTGAGAATGCACTTCAGTGAGTCCAGAGAGTGCACTGGCACCACTGGGGATGCACTGCAGTGAGTCCAGAGAGTGCAGTGGCACCTCTGGGGATGCACTGCAGTGAGTCCAGAGAGTGCACTGGCACCACTGGGGATGCAGTGCAGTGAGTCCAGAGAGTGCACTGGCACCACTGGGGATGCAGTGCAGTGAGTCCAGAGAGTGCACTGGCACCACTGGGGATGCGGTGCTGGGAGTCCAGAGAGTGCATTGGTACCAGTGGGGATGCAGTGCAGTTACTCCAGAGACTGTACTGGCACCACCGGGGATGCAGTGCAGTGAGTCCAGAGAGTGCAGTGGCACCACTGGGGATGCACTGCAGTGAGCCCAGAGAGTGCACTGGCACCAGTGGGGATGCACTGCAGTCAGTCCAGTGAGTGCACTGGCACCACTGGAGATGCACTGCAGTGAGTTCAGAGAGTGCACTGGCACCACTGGGGATGCAGTGCAGTGAGTCCAGTGAGTGTACTGGCACCACTGGGGATGCACTGCAGTGAGTCCAGAGAGTGCACTGGCACCACTGAGAATGCACTTCAGTGAGTCCAGAGAGTGCACTGGCACCACTGGGGATGCACTGCAGTGAGTCCAGAGAGTGCACTGGCACCACTGGGGATGCACTGCAGTGAGTCCAGAGAGTGCACTGGCACCACTGGGGATGCAGTGCAGTGACTCCAGAGAGTGCACTGGCACCACTGGGGATGCACTGCAGTGAGTCCAGTGAGTGCACTGGCACCACTGGGGATGCAGTGCAGTGAGTCCAGACAGTGCACTGGCACCACTGGAGATGCACTGCAGTGACTCCAGAGAGTGCACTGGCACCACTGGGGATGCAGTGCAGTAAGTCCAGTGAGTGTACTGGCACCACTGGGGATGCACTGCAGTGAGTCCAGAGAGTGCACTGGCACCACTGAGAATGCACTTCAGTGAGTCCAGAGAGTGCACTGGCACCACTGGGGATGCACTGCAGTGAGTCCAGAGAGTGCAGTGGCACCTCTGGGGATGCACTGCAGTGAGTCCAGAGAGTGCACTGGCACCACTGGGGATGCAGTGCAGTGAGTCCAGAGAGTGCACTGGCACCACTGGGGATGCAGTGCAGTGAGTCCAGAGAGTGCACTGGCACCACTGGGGATGCGGTGCTGGGAGTCCAGAGAGTGCATTGGTACCAGTGGGGATGCAGTGCAGTTACTCCAGAGACTGTACTGGCACCACCGGGGATGCAGTGCAGTGAGTCCAGAGAGTGCAGTGGCACCACTGGGGATGCACTGCAGTGAGCCCAGAGAGTGCACTGGCACCAGTGGGGATGCACTGCAGTCAGTCCAGTGAGTGCACTGGCACCACTGGAGATGCACTGCAGTGAGTTCAGAGAGTGCACTGGCACCACTGGGGATGCAGTGCAGTGAGTCCAGTGAGTGTACTGGCACCACTGGGGATGCACTGCAGTGAGTCCAGAGAGTGCACTGGCACCACTGAGAATGCACTTCAGTGAGTCCAGAGAGTGCACTGGCACCACTGGGGATGCACTGCAGTGAGTCCAGAGAGTGCACTGGCACCACTGGGGATGCACTGCAGTGAGTCCAGAGAGTGCACTGGCACCACTGGGGATGCAGTGCAGTGAGTCCAGAGAGTGCACTGGCACCACTGGGGATGCAGTGCAGTGAGTCCAGAGAGTGCACTGGCACCACTGGGGATGCACTGCAGTGAGTCCAGAGAGTGCACTGGCACCACTGGGGATGCACTGCAGTGAGTCCAGAGAGTGCACTGGCACCACTGGGGATGCAGTGCAGTGAGTCCAGAGAGTGCACTGGCACCACTGGGGATGCAGTGCAGTGAGTCCAGAGAGTGCACTGGCACCACTGGGGATGCAGTGCAGTGAGTCCAGAGAGTGCAGTGGCACCACTGGGGATGCAGTGCAGTGAGTCCAGAGACTGTACTGGCACCACCGGGGATGCAGTGCAGTGAGTCCAGAGAGTGCACTGGCACCACTGAGAATGCACTTCAGTGAGTCCAGAGAGTGCACTGGCACCACTGGGGATGCACTGCAGTGAGTCCAGAGAGTGCACTGGCACCACTGGGGATGCACTGCAGTGAGTCCAGAGAGTGCACTGGCACCACTGGGGATGCAGTGCAGTGAGTCCAGAGAGTGCACTGGCACCACTGGGGATGCAGTGCAGTGAGTCCAGAGAGTGCACTGGCACCACTGGGGATGCACTGCAGTGAGTCCAGAGAGTGCACTGGCACCACTGGGGATGCACTGCAGTGAGTCCAGAGAGTGCACTGGCACCACTGGGGATGCAGTGCAGTGAGTCCAGAGAGTGCACTGGCACCACTGGGGATGCAGTGCAGTGAGTCCAGAGAGTGCACTGGCACCACTGGGGATGCAGTGCAGTGAGTCCAGAGAGTGCAGTGGCACCACTGGGGATGCAGTGCAGTGAGTCCAGAGACTGTACTGGCACCACCGGGGATGCAGTGCAGTGAGTCCAGAGAGTGCACTGGCACCACTGAGAATGCACTTCAGTGAGTCCAGAGAGTGCACTGGCACCACTGGGTATGCAGTGCAGTGAGTCCAGAGATTGCACTGGCACCACTGGGGATGCAGTGCTGTGACTCCAGAGAGCGCACTGGCACCACTGGGGATGCAGCGCAGTGAGTCCAGAGAGTGCACTGGCAGCACTGGGGATGCACTGCAGTGAGCCCAGAGACTGCACTGGCACCACTGGGGATGCACTGCAGTGAGTCCAGTGAGTGCACTGGCACCACTGGGGAAGCAGTACAGTGAGTCCACAGAGTGCACTGGCACCACTGGGGATGCCGTGCAGTGAGTCCAGAGAGTGCACTGGCACCACTGGGGATGCAGTGCAGTGAATCCACTGAGTGCACTGGCACCACTGGGGATGCAGTGCAGTGAGTCCAGAGAGTGCACTGGCACCACTGGGGATGCAGTGCAGTGAGTCCAGAGAGTGCACTGGCACCACTGGGGATGCACTGCAGTGAGTCCAGAGAGTGCACTGTCTCTACTGGGGATGCAGTGCAGTGAGTCCAGAGAGTGCACTGGCACCACTGGGGATGCAGTGCAGTGAGTCCTGAGAGTGCACTGGCACCACTGGGGATGCACTGCAGTGAGTGCAGAGATTGCACTGGCACCACTGGGGATGCAGTACAGTGAGTCCAGAGAGTGCTCTTGCACCACAGGGGATGCAGTGCAGTGACTCAAGAGAGTGCACTGGCAGCACTGGGGATTCAGTGCAGTGAGTCCAGAGAGTGCACTGGCACCACTGGGGATGCAGTGCAGTGAGTCCAGAGAGTGCAATGGCACCACTGCGGATGCAGTGCAGTGAGTCCAGAGAGTGCGCTGGAACCACTGGGGATGCAGTGCAGTGAGTCCAGAGAGTGCACTGGCACCAATGGGGATGCAGTGCAGTGACTCCAGAGAGTGCACTGGCACCACTGGGGATGCACTGCAGTGAGTCCAGTGAGTGCACTGGCACCACTGGGGATGCAGTGCAGTGAGTCCAGACAGTGCACTGGCACCACTGGGGAAGCAGTGCAGTGAGTCCAGAGAGTGCAGTGGCACCACTGGGGATGCAGTGCAGTGAGTCCAGAGAGTGCACTGGCAGCACTGGGGATGCAGTGCAGTGAGTCCAGAGAGTGCACTGGCACCACTGGGGATGCAGTTCAGTGAGTCCAGAGAGTGCACTGGCACCACTGGGGATGCAGTGCAGTGAGTCCAGAGAGTGCAGTGGCACCACTGGGGATGCACTGCAGTGAGCCCAGAGAGTGCACTGGCACCAGTGGGGATGCAGTGCAGTGAGTCCAGTGAGTGTACTGGCACCACTGGGGATGCACTGCAGTGAGTCCAGAGAGTGCACTGGCACCACTGAGAATGCACTTCAGTGAGTCCAGAGAGTGCACTGGCACCAGTGGGGATGCAGTGCAGTGAGTCCAGAGAGTGCAGTGGCACCACTGGGGATGCACTGCAGTGAGTCCAGAGAGTGCACTGGCACCACTGGGGATGCAGTGCAGTGAGTCCAGAGAGTGCACTGGCACCACTGGGGATGCAGTGCAGTGAGTCCAGAGAGTGCACTGGCACCACTGGGGATGCGGTGCTGGGAGTCCAGAGAGTGCTTTGGTACCAGTGGGGATGCAGTGCAGTTACTCCAGAGACTGTACTGGCACCACCGGGGATGCAGTGCAGTGAGTCCAGAGAGTGCACTGGCACCACTGGGTATGCAGTGCAGTGAGTCCAGAGATTGCACTGGCACCACTGGGGATGCAGTGCTGTGACTCCAGAGAGCGCACTGGCACCACTGGGGATGCAGCGCAGTGAGTCCAGAGAGTGCACTGGCACCACTGGGGATGCACTGCAGTGAGCCCAGAGAGTGCACTGGCTCCAGTGGGGATGCAGTGCAGTGAGTCCAGAGAGTGCACTGGCACCACTGGGGAAGCAGTGCAGTGAGTCCAGAGAGTGCACTGGCACCAGTGGGGATGCACTGCAGTGAGTCCAGAGAGTGCACTGGCACCACTGGGGATGCAGTACAGTTAGTCCACAGAGTGCACTGGCACCACTGGGGATGCCGTGCAGTGAGTCCAGAGAGTGCACTGGCACCACTGGGGATGCAGTGCAGTGAATCCAGTGAGTGCACTGGCACCACTGGGGATGCAGTGCAGTGAGTCCAGAGAGTGCACTGGCACTACTGGGGATGCAGTGCAGTGAGTCCAGAGAGTGCACTGGCACCACTGGGGATGCACTGCAGTGAGTCCAGAGAGTGCACTGTCACTACTGGGGATGCAGTGACGCGAGTCCAGAGAGTGCACTGGCACCACTGGGGATGCAGTGCAGTCACTCCAGAGAGCGCACTGGCACCACTGGGGATTCGCTGCAGTGAGTCCAGAGAGTGCACTGGCACAACTGGGGATGCAGCGCAGTGACTCTAGAGAGTGCACTGGCACCACTGGGGATGCAGTGCAGTGAGTCCAGAGAGTGCACTGGCACCACAGGTGATGCACTCCAGTGAGTCCAGAGAGTGCACTTGCACCACGGGGGATGCAGTGCAGTGACGTCAGAGAGTGCACTGGCAGCATTGGGGTGCAGTGCAGTGAGTCCAGAGAGTGCACTGGCACCACTGGGGATGCAGTGCAGTGAGTCCAGAGAGTGCACTGGCAGCACTGGGGATGCACTGCAGTGAGTCCTGAGAGTACACTGGCTCCACCGGGGATGCCCTGCAGTGAGTCCAGAGAGTGCACTGACGATGCAGTGCAGTGAGTCCAGAGAGTGCACTGGCACCACTGGGGATGCAGTACAGTGAGTCCACACAGTGCACTAGCACCACTGGGGATGCAGTGCAGTGAGTCCAGAGAGTGCACTGGCACCACTGGGGATGCAGTGCAGTGAGTCCAGAGAGTGCACTGGCACCACTGGTGATGCACTGCTGTGAGTCCAGAGAGTGCTCTTGCACCACAGGGGATGCAGTGCAGTGACTCAAGAGAGTGCACTGGCAGCACTGGGGATGCAGTGCAGTGAGTCCAGAGAGTGCACTGGCACCACTGGGGATGCACTGCAGTGAGTCCAGAGAGTGCAATGGCACCACTGCGGATGCACTGCAGTGAGTCCAGAGAGTGCACTGGCTCCACTGGGGATGCACTGCAGTGAGTCCAGAGAGTGCACTGGCACCACTGGGGATGCACTGCAGTGAGTCCACAGAGTGTACTGGCACCACTGGGGATGCACTGCAGTGAGTCCAGAGAGTGCACTGGCACCACTGGGGATGCACTGCAGTGAGTCCACAGAGTGCACTAGCACTACTGGGGATGCAGTGCAGTGAGTCCAGAGAGTGCGCTGGAACCACTGGGGACGCAGTGCAGTGAGTCCAGAGAGTGCACTGGCACCAATGGGGATGCAGTGCAGTGACTCCAGAGAGTGCACCGGCACCACTGGGGATGCACTGCAGTGAGTCCAGTGAGTGCACTGGCACCACTGGGGATGCAGTGCAGTGAGTCCAGACAGTGCACTGGCACCACTGGGGAAGCAGTGCAGTGAGTCCAGAGAGTGCAGTGGCACCACTGGGGATGCAGTGCAGTGAGTCCAGAGAGTGCACTGGCAGCACTGGGGATGCAGTGCAGTGAGTCCAGAGAGTGCACTGGCACCACTGGAGATGCAGTTCAGTGAGTCCAGAGAGTGCACTGGCACCACTGGGGATGCAGTGCAGTGAGTCCAGAGAGTGCAGTGGCACCACTGGGGATGCACTGCAGTGAGCCCAGAGAGTGCACTGGCACCAGTGGGGATGCACTGCAGTCAGTCCAGTGAGTGCACTGGCACCACTGGAGATGCACTGCAGTGAGTCCAGAGAGTGCACTGGCACCACTGGGGATGCAGTGCAGTGAGTCCAGTGAGTGTACTGGCACCACTGGGGATGCACTGCAGTGAGTCCAGAGAGTGCACTGGCACCACTGAGAATGCACTTCAGTGAGTCCAGAGAGTGCACTGGCACCACTGGGGATGCACTGCAGTGAGTCCAGAGAGTGCAGTGGCACCACTGGGGATGCACTGCAGTGAGTCCAGAGAGTGCACTGGCACCACTGGGGATGCAGTGCAGTGAGTCCAGAGAGTGCACTGGCACCACTGGGGATGCAGTGCAGTGAGTCCAGAGAGTGCACTGGCACCACTGGGGATGCGGTGCTGGGAGTCCAGAGAGTGCTTTGGTACCAGTGGGGATGCAGTGCAGTTACTCCAGAGACTGTACTGGCACCACCGGGGATGCAGTGCAGTGAGTCCAGAGAGTGCACTGGCACCACTGGGTATGCAGTGCAGTGAGTCCAGAGATTGCACTGGCACCACTGGGGATGCAGTGCTGTGACTCCAGAGAGCGCACTGGCACCACTGGGGATGCAGCGCAGTGAGTCCAGAGAGTGCACTGGCACCACTGGGGATGCACTGCAGTGAGCCCAGAGACTGCACTGGCACCACTGGGGATGCACTGCAGTGAGTCCAGTGAGTGCACTGGCACCACTGGGGAAGCAGTGCAGTGAGTCCAGAGAGTGTACTGGCACCACTGGGGATGCACTGCAGTGAGTCCAGAGAGTGCACTGGCACCACTGGGGATGCACTGCAGTGAGTCCAGAGAGTGCACTGTCACCACTGGGGATGCAGTGCAGTGAGTCCACAGAGTGCACTAGCACCACTGGGGATGCCGTGCAGTGAGTCCAGAGAGTGCACTGGCACCACTGGGGATGCAGTGCAGTGAATCCAGTGAGTGCACTGGCACCACTGGGGATGCAGTGCAGTGAGTCCAGAGAGTGCACTGGCACTACTTGGGATGCAGTGCAGTGAGTCCAGAGAGTGCACTTGCACCACTGGGGATGCACTGCAGTGAGTCCAGAGAGTGCACTGTCACTACTGGGGATGCAGTGCAGTGAGTCCAGAGAGTGCACTGGCACCACTGGGGATGCAGTGCAGTGAGTCCTGAGAGTGCACTGGCACCACTGGGGATGCAGTGCAGTGAGTGCAGAGATTGCACTGGCACCACTGGGGATGCAGTACAGTGAGTCCAGAGAGTGCTCTTGCACCACAGGGGATGCAGTGCAGTGACTCAAGAGAGTGCACTGGCAGCACTGGGGATGCAGTGCAGTGAGTCCAGAGAGTGCACTGGCACCACTGGGGATGCAGTGCAGTGAGTCCAGAGAGTGCAATGGCACCACTGCGGATGCACTGCAGTGAGTCCAGAGAGTGCACTGGCTCCACTGGGGATGCACTGCAGTGAGTCCAGAGAGTGCACTGGCACCACTGGGGATGCACTGCAGTGAGTCCAGAGAGTGTACTGGCACCACTGGGGATGCACTGCAGTGAGTCCAGAGAGTGCACTGGCACCACTGGGGATGCACTGCAGTGAGTCCAGAGAGTGCACTGGCACCACTGGGGATGCACTGCAGTGAGTCCACAGAGTGCACTAGCACCACTGGGGATGCAGTGCAGTGAGTCCAGAGAGTGCGCTGGAACCACTGGGGATGCAGTGCAGTGAGTCCAGAGAGTGCACTGGCACCAATGGGGATGCAGTGCAGTGACTCCAGAGAGTGCACTGGCACCACTGGGGATGCACTGCAGTGAGTCCAGTGAGTGCACTGGCACCACTGGGGATGCAGTGCAGTGAGTCCAGACAGTGCACTGGCACCACTGGGGAAGCAGTGCAGTGAGTCCAGAGAGTGCAGTGGCACCACAGGGGATGCAGTGCAGTGAGTCCAGAGAGTGCACTGGCAGCACTGGGGATGCAGTGCAGTGAGTCCAGAGAGTGCACTGGCACCACTGGGGATGCAGTTCAGTGAGTCCAGAGAGTGCACTGGCACCACTGGGGATGCAGTGCAGTGAGTCCAGAGAGTGCAGTGGCACCACTGGGGATGCACTGCAGTGAGCCAAGAGAGTGCACTGGCACCAGTGGGGATGCACTGCAGTCAGTCCAGTGAGTGCACTGGCACCACTGGGGATGCACTGCAGTGAGTCCAGAGAGTGCACTGGCACCACTGGGGATGCAGTGCAGTGAGTCCAGTGAGTGTACTGGCACCACTGGGGATGCACTGCAGTGAGTCCAGAGAGTGCAATGGCACCACTGAGAATGCACTTCAGTGAGTCCAGAGAGTGCACTGGCACCAGTGGGGATGCAGTGCAGTGAGTCCAGAGAGTGCAGTGGCACCACTGGGGATGCACTTCAGTGAGTCCAGAGAGTGCACTGGCACCACTGGGGATGCAGTGCAGTGAGTCCAGAGAGTGCACTGGCACCACTGGGGATGCAGTGCAGTGAGTCCAGAGAGTGCACTGGCACCACTGGGGATGCGGTGCTGGGAGTCCAGAGAGTGCTTTGGTACCAGTGGGGATGCAGTGCAGTTACTCCAGAGACTGTACTGGCACCACCGGGGATGCAGTGCAGTGAGTCCAGAGAGTGCACTGGCACCACTGGGTATGCAGTGCAGTGAGTCCAGAGATTGCACTGGCACCACTGGGGATGCAGTGCTGTGACTCCAGAGAGCGCACTGGCACCACTGGGGATGCAGCGCAGTGAGTCCAGAGAGTGCACTGGCACCACTGGGGATGCACTGCAGTGAGCCCAGAGAGTGCACTGGCTCCAGTGGGGATGCACTGCAGTGAGTCCAGTGAGTGCACTGGCACCACAGGGGAAGCAGTGCAGTGAGTCCAGAGAGTGCACTGGCACCAGTGGGGATGCACTGCAGTGAGTCCAGAGAGTGCACTGGCACCACTGGGGATGCACTGCAGTGAGTCCAGAGAGTGCACTGTCACCACTGGGGATGCAGTACAGTGAGTCCACAGAGTGCACTGGCACCACTGGGGATGCCGTGCAGTGAGTCCAGAGAGTGCACTGGCACCACTGGGGATGCAGTGCAGTGAATCCAGTGAGTGCACTGGCACCACTGGGGATGCAGTGCAGTGAGTCCAGAGAGTGCACTGGCACTACTGGGGATGCAGTGCAGTGAGTCCAGAGAGTGCACTGGCACCACTGGGGATGCACTGCAGTGAGTCCAGAGAGTGCACTGTCACTACTGGGGATGCAGTGCAGTGAGTCCAGAGAGTGCACTGGCACCACTGGGGATGCAGTGCAGTGAGTCCTGAGAGTGCACTGGCACCACTGGGGATGCACTGCAGTGAGTCCAGAGATTGCACTGGCACCACTGGGGATGCAGTACAGTGAGTCCACACAGTGCACTAGCACCACTGGGGATGCAGTGCAGTGAGTCCAGAGAGTGCACTGGCACCACTGGGGATGCAGTGCAGTGAGTCCAGAGAGTGCACTGGCACCACTGGTGATGCACTGCTGTGAGTCCGGAGAGTGCTCTTGCACCACAGGTGATGCAGTGCAGTGACTCAAGAGAGTGCACTGGCAGCACTGGGGATGCAGTGCAGTGAGTCCAGAGAGTGCACTGGCACCACTGGAGATGCAGTGCAGTGAGTCCAGAGAGTGCAATGGCACCACTGGGGATGCACTGCAGTGAGTCCAGAGAGTGCACTGGCTCCACTGGGGATGCACTGCAGTGAGTCCAGAGAGTGCACTGGCACCACTGGGGATGCACTGCAGTGAGTCCAGAGAGTGTACTGGCACCACTGGGGATGCACTGAAGTGAGTCCAGAGAGTGCACTGGCACCACTGAGAATGCACTTCAGTGAGTCCAGAGAGTGCACTGGCACCACTGGGGATGCACTGCAGTGAGTCCACAGAGTGCACGAGCACCACTGGGGATGCAGTGCAGTGAGTCCAGAGAGTGCGCTGGAAGCACTGGGGATGCAGTGCAGTGAGTCCAGAGAGTGCACTGGCACCACTGGGGATGCAGTGCAGTGAGTCCAGAGAGTGCACTGGCACCAGTGGGGATGCACTGCAGTGAGTCCAGTGAGTGCACTGGCACCACTGGGGATGCAGTGCAGTGAGTCCAGAGAGTGCACTGGCACCACTGGGGATGCACTGCAGTGAGTCCAGAGAGTGCAGTGGCACCACTAGGGATGCAGTGCAGTGAGTCCAGAGAGTGCACTGGCACCACTGGGGATGCAGTGCAGTGAGTCCAGAGAGTGCACTGGCACCACTGGGGATGCAGTTCAGTGAGTCCAGAGAGTGCACTGGCACCACTAGCGATGCAGGGCAGTGAGTCCAGAGAGTGCACTGGCACCACTGAGAATGCACTTCAGTGAGTCCAGAGAGTGCACTGGCACCACTGGGGATGCACTGCAGTGAGTCCAGAGAGTGCACTGGCACCACTGGGGATGCAGTGCTGTGACTCCAGAGAGTGCACTGGCACCACTGGGGATGCAGTGCAGTGAGTCCAGAGAGAGCACTGGCACCACTGGGGATGCGGTGCCGGGAGTCCAGAGAGTGCTTTGGCACCAGTGGGGATGCACTGCAGTTATTCCAGAGACTGCACTGGCACCACTGGGGATGCAGTGCAGTGAGTCCAGAGAGTGCACTGGCACCACTGGGGATGCACTGCAGTGAGTCCAGAGAGTGCACTGTCACCACTGGGGATGCACTGCAGTGAGTCCAGAGAGTGCACTGTCACCACTGGGGATGCAGTGCAGTGAGTCCAGAGAGTGCACTGGCACCACTGGGGATGCAGTGCAGTGAGTCCAGAGAGTGCACTGGCACCACTGGGGATGCACTGCAGTGAATCCAGTGAGTGCACTGGCACCACTGGGGATACAGTGCAGTGAGTCCAGAGAGTGCACTGGCACCACTGGGGATGCAGTGCAGTGAGTCCAGAGAGTGCACTGGCACCACTGGGGATGCATTGCAGTGAGTCCAGAGAGTGCACTGGCACCACAGATGATGCAGTACAGTGAGTCCAGTGAGTGCACTGGCACCACTCGGGATGTAGTGCAGTGACTCGAGAGAGTGCACTTGCACCACTGGGGATGCAGTGCAGTGAGTCCAGAGAGTGCACTGGCACCACTGGGGATGCAGTGCAGTGAGTCCACAGAGTGCACTAGCACCACTGGGGATGCAGTGCAGTGAGTCCAGAGAGTGCACTGGCACCACTGGTGAATGCACTGCAGTGAGTCCAGAGATTGCACTGGCACCACTGTGGATGCAGTGCAGTGAGTCCAGAGACTTCACTGGCACCACTGGGAATGCAGAGAAGTGAGTCCAGAGAGTGCACTGGCACCACTGGGGATGCAGTGCAGTGAGTCCAGAGAGTGCACTGGCACCACTGGGGATGCAGTGCAGTGAGTCCAGAGAGTGCACTGGCACCACCTGTGATGCAGTGCAGTGAGTCCAGAGAGTGCACTGGCACCAATGGGGCTGCAGTGCAGTGAGTCCAAAGAGTGCACTGGCACCACTGGGAATGCACTGCAGTGAGTCCAGTGAGTGCACTGGCACCACTGGTGATGCAGTACAGTGAGTCCAGAGAGTGTACTGGCACCACTGGGGATGCACTGCAGTGAGTCCAGAGAGTGCACTGGCACCACTGGGGATGCACTACAGTGAGTCCAGAGATTGCACTGGCACCACTGGGGATGCCGTGCAGTGAGTCCAGAGAGTGCACTGGCACCACTGGGGATGCAGTGCATTGAGTCCAGAGAGTGCACTGGCACAACTGGGGATGCACTTCAGTGAGTCCAGAGAGTGCACTGGCACCAGTGGGGATGCAGTGCAGTGAGTCCAGGGAGTGCACTGGCACCACTGGGGATGCACTGAAGTGAGTCCAGAGATTACACTGGCACCACTGGGGATGCAGTGCAGTGAGTCCAGAGAGTGCACTGGTACCACTGGGGATGCACTGCAGTGAGTCCAGAGAGTGCACTGGCACCACTGGGGATGTGTCCAGTGAGTCCAGTGAGTGCACTGGCACCACTGGGGATGCAGTGCAGTGAGTCCAGAGAGTACACTGGCACCAGTGGGGATGCAGTGCAGTGAGTCCAGAGAGTGCACTGGCACCACTGGGGATGCAGTGCAGTGAGTCCAGAGAGTGCAGTGGCACCACTGGGGATGCACTGCAGTGAGCCAAGAGAGTGCACTGGCACCAGTGGGGATGCACTGCAGTCAGTCCAGTGAGTGCACTGGCACCACTGGGGATGCACTGCAGTGAGTCCAGAGAGTGCACTGGCACCACTGGGGATGCAGTGCAGTGAGTCCAGTGAGTGTACTGGCACCACTGGGGATGCACTGCAGTGAGTCCAGAGAGTGCACTGGCACCACTGAGAATGCACTTCAGTGAGTCCAGAGAGTGCACTGGCACCAGTGGGGATGCAGTGCAGTGAGTCCAGAGAGTGCAGTGGCACCACTGGGGATGCACTTCAGTGAGTCCAGAGAGTGCACTGGCACCACTGGGGATGCAGTGCAGTGAGTCCAGAGAGTGCACTGGCACCACTGGGGATGCAGTGCAGTGAGTCCAGAGAGTGCACTGGCACCACTGGGGATGCGGTGCTGGGAGTCCAGAGAGTGCTTTGGTACCAGTGGGGATGCAGTGCAGTTACTCCAGAGACTGTACTTGCACCACCGGGGATGCAGTGCAGTGAGTCCAGAGAGTGCACTGGCACCACTGGGTATGCAGTGCAGTGAGTCCAGAGATTGCACTGGCACCACTGGGGATGCAGTGCTGTGACTCCAGAGAGCGCACTGGCACCACTGGGGATGCAGCGCAGTGAGTCCAGAGAGTGCACTGGCACCACTGGGGATGCACTGCAGTGAGCCCAGAGAGTGCACTGGCTCCAGTGGGGATGCACTGCAGTGAGTCCAGTGAGTGCACTGGCACCACAGGGGAAGCAGTGCAGTGAGTCCAGAGAGTGCACTGGCACCAGTGGGGATGCACTGCAGTGAGTCCAGAGAGTGCACTGGCACCACTGGGGATGCACTGCAGTGAGTCCAGAGAGTGCACTGTCACCACTGGGGATGCAGTACAGTGAGTCCACAGAGTGCACTGGCACCACTGGGGATGCCGTGCAGTGAGTCCAGAGAGTGCACTGGCACCACTGGGGATGCAGTGCAGTGAATCCAGTGAGTGCACTGGCACCACTGGGGATGCAGTGCAGTGAGTCCAGAGAGTGCACTGGCACTACTGGGGATGCAGTGCAGTGAGTCCAGAGAGTGCACTGGCACCACTGGGGATGCACTGCAGTGAGTCCAGAGAGTGCACTGTCACTACTGGGGATGCAGTGCAGTGAGTCCAGAGAGTGCACTGGCACCACTGGGGATGCAGTGCAGTGAGTCCTGAGAGTGCACTGGCACCACTGTGGATGCACTGCAGTGAGTCCAGAGATTGCACTGGCACCACTGGGGATGCAGTACAGTGAGTCCACACAGTGCACTAGCACCACTGGGGATGCAGTGCAGTGAGTCCAGAGAGTGCACTGGCACCACTGGGGATGCAGTGCAGTGAGTCCAGAGAGTGCACTGGCACCACTGGTGATGCACTGCTGTGAGTCCGGAGAGTGCTCTTGCACCACAGGGGATGCAGTGCAGTGACTCAAGAGAGTGCACTGGCAGCACTGGGGATGCAGTGCAGTGAGTCCAGAGAGTGCACTGGCACCACTGGAGATGCAGTGCAGTGAGTCCAGAGAGTGCAATGGCACCACTGGGGATGCACTGCAGTGAGTCCAGAGAGTGCACTGGCTCCACTGGGGATGCACTGCAGTGAGTCCAGAGAGTGCACTGGCACCACTGGGGATGCACTGCAGTGAGTCCAGAGAGTGTACTGGCACCACTGGGGATGCACTGAAGTGAGTCCAGAGAGTGCACTGGCACCACTGAGAATGCACTTCAGTGAGTCCAGAGAGTGCACTGGCACCACTGGGGATGCACTGCAGTGAGTCCACAGAGTGCACGAGCACCACTGGGGATGCAGTGCAGTGAGTCCAGAGAGTGCGCTGGAAGCACTGGGGATGCAGTGCAGTGAGTCCAGAGAGTGCACTGGCACCACTGGGGATGCAGTGCAGTGAGTCCAGAGAGTGCACTGGCACCAGTGGGGATGCACTGCAGTGAGTCCAGTGAGTGCACTGGCACCACTGGGGATGCAGTGCAGTGAGTCCAGAGAGTGCACTGGCACCACTGGGGATGCACTGCAGTGAGTCCAGAGAGTGCAGTGGCACCACTAGGGATGCAGTGCAGTGAGTCCAGAGAGTGCACTGGCACCACTGGGGATGCAGTGCAGTGAGTCCAGAGAGTGCACTGGCACCACTGGGGATGCAGTTCAGTGAGTCCAGAGAGTGCACTGGCACCACTGGGGATGCAGGGCAGTGAGTCCAGAGAGTGCACTGGCACCACTGAGAATGCACTTCAGTGAGTCCAGAGAGTGCACTGGCACCACTGGGGATGCACTGCAGTGAGTCCAGAGAGTGCACTGGCACCACTGGGGATGCAGTGCTGTGACTCCAGAGAGTGCACTGGCACCACTGGGGATGCAGTGCAGTGAGTCCAGAGAGAGCACTGGCACCACTGGGGATGCGGTGCCGGGAGTCCAGAGAGTGCTTTGGCACCAGTGGGGATGCACTGCAGTTATTCCAGAGACTGCACTGGCACCACTGGGGATGCAGTGCAGTGAGTCCAGAGAGTGCACTGGCACCACTGGGGATGCACTGCAGTGAGTCCAGAGAGTGCACTGTCACCACTGGGGATGCACTGCAGTGAGTCCAGAGAGTGCACTGTCACCACTGGGGATGCAGTGCAGTGAGTCCAGAGAGTGCACTGGCACCACTGGGGATGCACTGCAGTGAATCCAGTGAGTGCACTGGCACCACTGGGGATACAGTGCAGTGAGTCCAGAGAGTGCACTGGCACCACTGGGGATGCAGTGCAGTGAGTCCAGAGAGTGCACTGGCACCACTGGGGATGCATTGCAGTGAGTCCAGAGAGTGCACTGGCACCACAGATGATGCAGTACAGTGAGTCCAGTGAGTGCACTGGCACCACTCGGGATGTAGTGCAGTGACTCGAGAGAGTGCACTTGCACCACTGGGGATGCAGTGCAGTGAGTCCAGAGAGTGCACTGGCACCACTGGGGATGCACTGCAGTGAGTCCACAGAGTGCACTAGCACCACTGGGGATGCAGTGAAGTGAGTCCAGAGAGTGCACTGGCACCACTGGTGATGCACTGCAGTGAGTCCAGAGATTGCACTGGCACCACTGTGGATGCAGTGCAGTGAGTCCAGAGACTTCACTGGCACCACTGGGAATGCAGAGAAGTGAGTCCAGAGAGTGCACTGGCACCACTGGGGATGCAGTGCAGTGAGTCCAGAGAGTGCACTGGCACCACTGGGGATGCAGTGCAGTGAGTCCAGAGAGTGCACTGGCACCACCTGTGATGCAGTGCAGTGAGTCCAGAGAGTGCACTGGCACCAATGGAGCTGCAGTGCAGTGAGTCCAAAGAGTGCACTGGCACCACTGGGAATGCACTGCAGTGAGTCCAGTGAGTGCACTGGCACCACTGGTGATGCAGTACAGTGAGTCCAGAGAGTGCACTGGCACCACTGGGGATGCACTGCAGTGAGTCCAGAGAGTGCACTGGCACCACTGGGGATGCACTACAGTGAGTCCAGAGATTGCACTGGCACCACTGGGGATGCCGTGCAGTGAGTCCAGAGAGTGCACTGGCACCACTGGGGATGCAGTGCATTGAGTCCAGAGAGTGCACTGGCACAACTGGGGATGCACTTCAGTGAGTCCAGAGAGTGCACTGGCACCAGTGGGGATGCAGTGCAGTGAGTCCAGGGAGTGCACTGGCACCACTGGGGATGCACTGAAGTGAGTCCAGAGATTACACTGGCACCACTGGGGATGCAGTGCAGTGAGTCCAGAGAGTGCACTGGTACCACTGGGGATGCACTGCAGTGAGTCCAGAGAGTGCACTGGCACCACTGGGGATGTGTCCAGTGAGTCCAGTGAGTGCACTGGCACCACTGGGGATGCAGTGCAGTGAGTCCAGAGAGTACACTGGCACCAGTGGGGATGCAGTGCAGTGAGTCCAGAGAGTGCACTGGCACCACTGGGGATGCAGTGCAGTCAGTCCAGTGAGTGCACTGGCACCACTGGGGGTGCAGTACAGTGTGTCCAGAGAGTGCACTGGCACCACTGGGGATGCACTGCAGTGAGTCCAGACAGTGTACTGGCACCACTGGTGATGCCCATCAGTGAGTCCAGAGAGTGCACTGGCACCACTGGGGATGCAGTGCAGTGAGTCCAGAGAGTGCACTGGCACCACTGGGGATGCACTGCAGTGAGTCCAGAGAGTGCACTGGCACCACTGGGGCTTCAGTGCAGTGAGTCAAGAGAGTGCACTGGCACCACTGGGGATGCACTGCAGTGAGTCCAGAGAGTGCACTGGCACCACTGGGGATGCAGTGCAGTGAGTCCAGAGAGTGCACTGGCACCACTGGGGATGCAGTACAGTGAGTCCACAGAGTGCACTGGCACCAGTGGGGATGCGGTGCTGGGAGTCCAGAGAGTGCTTTGGCACCAGTGGGGATGCAGTGCAGTTACTCCAGAGACTGCACTGGCACCACCGGGGATGCAGTGCAGTGAGTCCAGAGAGTGCACTGGCACCAGTGGGGATGCAGTGCAGTGAGTCCAGTGAGTGCACTGGCACCACTGGGGAAGCAGTGCAGTGAGTCCAGAGAGTGCAGTGGCACCACTGGGGATGCAGTTTAGTGAGTCCAGAGAGTGCACTGGCACCACTGGGGATGCAGTGCAGTGAGTCCAGTGAGTGTACTGGCACCACTGGGGATGCACTGCAGTGAGTCCAGAGAGTGCACTGGCAACACTGAGAATGCACTTCAATGAGTCCAGAGAGTGCACTGGCACCACTGGGGATGCACTGCAGTGAGTCCAGAGAGTGCAGTGGCACCACTGGGGATGCACTGCAGTGAGTCCAGAGAGTGCTTTGGCACCAGTGGGTATGCACTGCAGTTACTCCAGAGACTGCACTGTCACCACTGGGGATGCAGTGCAGTGAGTGCAGAGAGTGCACTGGCACCAGTGGGGATGCACTGCAGTGAGTCCAGAGAGTGCACTGGCACCACTGGGGATGCACTGCAGTGAGTCCAGAGAGTGCACTGTCACCACTGGGGATGCAGTACAGTGAGTCCACAGAGTGCACTGGCACCACTGGGGATGCAGTGCAGTGAGTCCAGAGAGTGCACTGGCACCACTGGGGATGCAGTGCAGTGAATCCAGTGAGTGCACTGGCACCACTGGGGATGCAGTGCAGTGAGTCCTGAGAGTGCACTGGCACCACTGGGGATGCACTGCAGTGAGTCCAGTGAGTGCACTGGCGCCACTGGGGATGCAGTACAGTGAGTCCACACAGTGCACTAGCACTACTGGGGATGCAGTGCAGTGAGTCCAGAGAGTGCACTGGCACCACTGGTGATGCAGTGCAGTGAGTCCAGAGAGTGCACTGGCACCACGGGTGATGCACTGCTGTGAGTCCAGAGAGTGCTCTTGCACCACAGGGGATGCAGTGCAGTGACTCAAGAGAGTGCACTGGCAGCACTGGGGATGCAGTGCAGTGAGTCCAGAGAGTGCACTGGCACCACTGGAGATGCACTGCAGTGAGTCCAGAGAGTGCACTGGCTCCACTGGGGATGCACTGCAGTGAGTCCAGAGAGTGCACTGGCACCACTGGGGATGCACTGCAGTGAGTCCAGAGAGTGTACTGGCACCACTGGGGATGCACTGAAGTGAGTCCAGAGAGTGCACTGGCACCACTGAGAATGCACTTCAGTGAGTCCAGAGAGTGCACTGACACCACTGGGGATGCACTGCAGTGAGTCCACAGAGTGCACTAGCACCACTGGGGATGCAGTGCAGTGAGTCCAGAGAGTGCGCTGGCACCACTGGGGATGCAGTGCAGTGAGTCCAGAGAGTGCACTGGCACCACTGGGGATGCACTGCAGTGAGTCCAGTGAGTGCACTGGCACCACTGGGGATGCAGTGCAGTGAGTCCAGAGAGTGCACTGGCACCACTGGGGAAGCAGTGCAGTGAGTCCAGAGAGTGCAGTGGCACCACTAGGGATGCAGTGCAGTGAGTCCAGAGAGTGCACTGGCAGCACTGGGGATGCAGTGCAGTGAGTCCAGAGAGTGCACTGGCACCACTGGGGATGCACTTCAGTGAGTCCAGAGAGTGCACTGGCACCACTGGGGATGCAGTGCAGTGAGTCCAGAGAGTGCACTGGCACCACTGAGAATGCACTTCAGTGAGTCCAGAGAGTGCACTGGCACCACTGGGGATGCACTGCAGTGAGTCCAGAGATTGCACTGGCACCACTGGGGATGCAGTGCTGTGACTCCAGAGAGCGCACAGGCACCACTGGGGATGCAGTGCAGTGAGTCCAGAGAGTGCACTGGCACCACTCGGGATGCACTGAAGTGAGCCCAGAGAGTGCACTGGCACCAGTGGGGATGCACTGCAGTGAGTCCAGTGAGTGCACTGGCACCACTGGGGAAGCAGTGCAGTGAGTCCAGAGAGTGCAGTGGCACCACTGGGGATGCAGTTTAGTGAGTCCAGAGAGTGCACTGGCACCACTGGGGATGCAGTGCAGTGAGTCCAGTGAGTGTACTGGCACCACTGGGGATGCACTGCAGTGAGTCCAGAGAGTGCACTGGCACCACTGAGAATGCACTTCAATGAGTCCAGAGAGTGCACTGGCACCACTGGGGATGCACTGCAGTGAGTCCAGAGAGTGCAGTGGCACCACTGGGGATGCACTGCAGTGAGTCCAGAGAGTGCACTGGCACCAGTGGGGATGCACTGCAGTTACTCCAGAGACTGCACTGTCACCACTGGGGATGCAGTGCAGTGAGTGCAGAGAGTGCACTGGCACCAGTTGGGATGCACTGCAGTGAGTCCAGAGAGTGCACTGGCACCACTGGGGATGCACTGCAGTGAGTCCAGAGAGTGCACTGTCACCACTGGGGATGCACTGCAGTGAGTCCAGAGAGTGCACTGGCACCACTGGGGATGCAGTGCAGTGAGTCCAGAGAGTGCACTGGCACCACTGGGGATGCAGTGCAGTGAATCCAGTGAGTGCACTGGCACCACTGGGGATGCAGTGCAGTGAGTCCTGAGAGTGCACTGGCACCACTGGGGATGCAGTGCAGTGAGTCCAGAGAGTGCACTGGCACCACTGGGGATGCAGTACAGTGAGTCCACACAGTGCACTAGCACTACTGGGGATGCAGTGCAGTGAGTCCAGAGAGTGCACTGGCACCACTGGTGATGCACTGCAGTGAGTCCAGAGAGTGCACTGGCACCACTGGTG